>NC_041389.1:280233602-280270567 GCF_002162155.2 Triticum dicoccoides
CCACCGGTCTCCTCCCCCGCCTCCTCTCTCCTTCCTCCTCCCTCCATCTTTTTTTGTTTTTCACTGTAGTTTTTTACTATTGTATAATGTAGTTTTTTTATTGTTTTTAGTAAGTGTTTAAAATAATTAGTAAGTAAATTAATAAACTAGTTGAACTAGTTTAGTTTTAGTAAGAACTAGTTGAATTAATAGAACTAATGTATTTTTAGTAAGAAAATTAATATAACTAGTTGAACTAGTTTATTTTTAGAAAGAACTAGTTTATTTCTATTTATAGTAAGTCTATTTTTAGTAAGAACTAGTTGAATTAATAGAACTAGTTGAACATATCACATTTGTTGTTATTTTTTTAGTTTAAGCAATTATTCCCGCATCGACATCGACGATGCCTATCCCGCATCCTCATCGTCGATACCCGTCGTTCGCTAGGGTTTTAATTGTATTACTGATGTTATATGTATGATACTATTCGGGATGTATTAGTGATAACTTATAAGGTTTTTGTTTTTGCGGAAATCAAGGAGCCCCTCCATCATCCCCACCGTCGTCCCTGTCATCGACCCCCTCTGACCTCGAGGTGAGACCAGCCAAATCTCCATGTCAATATGCGTCCTCTAAGATATGATGTAGATAAAAACATGTTTATCTTGTGTTGCTCAAATAGGATATGTGGTTGCCCAAGTGGCAGATCATGTTCAGGTTACACCTCTGAGTGGCCTATGTTTTGCGGAGTGTTGATTAATTTCCATTCCGGTAAATTTCAGGCGCTCGATATGTCCTGTTTTAGCAAAGGTCATGCCGGAATTTTCCGTGAATTTTGGCATGACCTGTGCTAGAATATGTAGGAAATATCGAGTGGCCTGGATTTTCTAGAAAGATAATTAAACGATATTTCAGGTTGACTTTAAGTCTGTCGAGGCCAAAGAATCCCGACTGTTGTCCTGGGGGTCGTTTCTCCTTCTTTTCCTTGTGCTAGACCTTTGTTATGCACTAGGGGAAGGAGGAGTAATGACCATCACCGACGGTCGCAAATGTCATAGAGGAATCAGTGAGGGTGAGTCTCCACCATACATGAGAGGACGAAGATTCCCGACTGTTGTCGTGGGGGTAGCTTCTCCTTCGTTCCCGTGTGCTAGACAATTTGGTGTAATGCACCCGAGAACGAAAGGAGGAGCTACCATCACCGACGGTCGAATATATACACCACGTGAGCTTAGAGTTTTCAAGAAAAGACTCAACAGACCGATAGTCAACCCGTGATGAATAATAATGATCTAAAATAGTTTTTGTAGTACATATATTTAATTGTACAAGTTTAATCTTTGAATTATGAACATAGGAAATGTCGTCGGACGAAGAAGGTCCCGGGGAGTGCTCCTGGTGCGGCGACAACCGGGGTTTCTGCGACAGGCCTCACGTGGACGAAGGTCGGCGCTTCAGCATTAAGCTCGAGGAGGCCTTCGATTGTGATACGGTAAGCTACGACGCAAAGTATTTTTTTAATTAAGCTTGACTTTTACTACTTTAACATTTAATTTTCGTCTTTTACAATTCGACTAACTTATCCCATGCCATGCAAGACACTATGTCTTGGAGAGGATGGGTTTTGAAGATCATGAGAGGAATGAAAAAAGAAAATTAACCTAAGGACCCGTCATGCTATGGATTTTGAGGTAAATCTATACAATTCTGAGAGCGTATCCCATTTTGGTTGCCCAGGTTGGGAAGCACTTTGCAAGATGTATGATTTTCAAGAGGGTATGTTTGTCACCATGGATCTTGGTGATCCTGACATCGACCAAGACAATTTGGACACTTGGGTCCTTGTTGATACGCTTCCAATCTACCACTATGTGAGTTCCTCAAACATAGTTATTAAGTAATTTATATTGTTTATTTCAAAATACTTGACAACTTATTTCCATTGATAGCTTACTTTCATTCTTCAAAGAATGTGCAGAAGATGGTAGACAGAACCAACTACACCGGTGGCTCTGAGTTAACTTATCAGGAGAAAAATCATCTGGTCACATATTGTACTGAAATTGAGAATTACAATGCCTTTTATCGAACTCCTCCAAATTATGGTCAATACGTGCCACTAGTGCACGTGTTGAACCACGATAACTTCCATGGAGATATCCTGGTAAGATCTTTTACTATTATGACATCCGTGCATCTTTTGCATACTTCTAAAACTAAACTACATTTCTAACTACAAAGTTATTACTATGTTTTTCAACAGAAAATCCCGACGAATTGTGTGCCTCATTTGATGTATCAGAATGGTTGCCTTGATGTTTTGAACATACAGCCAGGTTGTCCTACGAATCTCACCTGTCCATACCGTATTTCTAAAACCGGTGAACACATGATAATCAAAGAATGGAAAAAAATGTATGGACAGTCGTAAGGAGGTTCTTGGAAGCAACATTGTGCGAAAGGCAAGAATTGGAGACAGGATAATCTCCATTCTCCATAATGGAGAGTCAGGGGCTATCTTGTTTTATGCTATTTTACCTAAGATAATATAGTAGGTCCTAAGAGAATGTATTAGGTCCTTGAGGTGCAATATGTTTATGAGAGTTGATGATGATGAGTAGTTGTGATTATGTCTAGTGACCAACTTGTATGTGATGTCTCATTGATGAAAATGATGATCGTGAGGAGGTTTTATATGACAATGATGTATTATGATGATAAGTTGTTAATGATATGATGATGATGATGATGATGATGATGATGATGATGATGATGATATTTATTATATCATTGGGTGAAAGAACCGCGGATTAGTTTCAAGTGGATGTCCATCCATTTGAAACTAGTCCACGGCTCTTTCTCATAGTGATGTAATAACTCATTATGATGTAAAATCATTCTCTAAATTGCTGTGGTATGAAAACTTGTATAAAGGTGTATGAATACAACATGAAATAAAAAGAAATACGGAATAATAGTAGTAGCGCGTGCTAGGATAAGCGCTACTACTAATTACCAGTAGCGCTCATAGTAGAAAGCGCTGCTACTAAGTCGATATAGCAGTAGCGTGGTCCAACCCACGCTACTGCTAACCTTTAGCTATAGCGCCTTACTAGTAGCGCTGTTCCCCGCGCTACTGATAGGCTTTAAACACGCGCTACTGCTAGGGTTTTCCCTAGTAGTGGTCGGTCATCTCCAACCTCCGGATCGGCAAATCTTCCCCTACCTCCATCCGCTTCCTTCTATACTTGCCATCACAATCAGATCAGATCACTATAGCCCCCCTCGACGGAAAACACAAAAACAAACTCAAACAAAAGGTGAGAAAACATCCTGCATCTAGTCGTTCTCCTATCTCCTCCCCCCAATAATTTCACTTCAAGATTGCCCATGTAGATGGCGACTGGATCCAGAAGGTCATGGTAAACAAACCACAAATGTACTAGATTTGTGCCGCATGGATCTGGAAATCACATGAATCCGGCCGTTCATGTGCATTCTCATCTCCCCTCCAAAATACACAAAGTTGCCATCTTGTATCCTAGATCTGATCTTTCATAAATACGGGTGATCAGAAGTTCGAACTAAGCTTTTAGGTTGGGGTTGCTACCAGAAGGTGCTCAAAAGTATGTTAAGGATTCACTAAGAGTTAGACAAAAAACGATGGGGAAAGTGTTGAAAACGATGGGGAAGCAGGGCGGAGCAGAGAATTTTGGCCGGCACATATGAAGGAAAAAATAGTTACCACTTAACTTTGCTGTTAGTTGCCATCATGTTATGTAGTTAGTTGTCGTTAGTTCTACATGGTAGTTGCCATCCAGATTGTAGAGAAAGAAATAATATGCATGCCCTATCAACAGAGATGCATGGCTACGATGTTTTCTACTTGCCATGCGTAATAGTTGTTTATGCTAGTCATGTGATAAGATTGCTGTGTTTCCTTTTTTTGTGGAAACAACAAAATGGAATTAGAATAATAATGCATTCTCATTCATGCAGTGATTAAAAAACAGTGGGAGAAGCAGAAAAATGAATCATGAAGATGAGACTGATCCTTGGTTTTCTGAACGGCCACCAGCGCCCCCTTGGGATGTAATAGAGTACAATCAACTCATTTCAGCAGGACCATTGGTGCCACTACTAGAGCAGTACGCGGGCATAGGTACGATGTGTGATGAACAAAGTGATAGTTGACATGTTTGTGGACTTGGAAATGGCATTCTACTTATGTACTACAATGACATTGTTCAAAAGTTCTTATGACACAACCACACAAGCAGGAATAGCATGGCAAGTTGCAACACAGCAGGCTATCAGTGATAGGTATGCGAGAGACCAACTTCAAGTAGCAAATGTGGAAAATCAAGGTAATGCGAGCATGTTGATGTGGCAAAAAAATTGCAAGGATGGCAGACTTACGAGTATTTTGAAAAACACAGGACCATCATGCAGCACGTGGCAACATGTGGCAATCGGATACCTGCCATCAACATCTTACATAGGTGAGACATAAGAAAAAATGATCTTGCGGACAATCTATTGGAAAAGGAAACTAGAGAAAGACTAGGCATTTACGTGGTGTGACAAAAATGAAAAATAGATGACATTGGCATTTGTAGCTGATAGAAAAACAAAAAATGATGAAAAATGCACCTGCCAAGCCTGGTCAATTGTATTTGCCATCAGTGGAATACTGCATGTGCCAAATTAAAGGTACGATTGCCATTTTACATGATTTCACACAATTGCCATGACTGAACAATTGCAATTGCCGTGTTTTAACAACTACAGTTGCCATGACTGAACAACTACATATGCCATGTTTTAACAACTACATTTGCCATGATTTAACAACTACAGTCGCCATGCCTGACAAACTGCAGTTGTTAACTATGGTTGCCATGACTGGACAACTGCAGGTGCCATGACCGAACTGCAGTTGCCATGTCTGAACAACTGCAGTTGCCATGAATTCTCAACTACATATGCCATGTTTTAACAACTACAGTTGCCACGCCTGACCAACTGCAGTTGGTTGATGCTTGTCGACTGTAGTTTCCTTGCATGGTGGACTATGTTTTGCCATGATTTCGAAACTAAACATCCACATGATGCGTGAAGGAAAAAAGTGAGATTTAACAGGTTTTCATACAAAAAGAATAAATATGGCATCCCATCTTATGATATATGTTGACATGATCGCAGCTTCTTATGGCACAACCGCACCACCAGAAGTCTCGTGGAAAGCTGCACCATTGCAGGCCATCGGTAATGCAGATACAACACACCAACTTGAGTGGCACACCAACTTCAAGTAGCACATGTGGCAAATCAAGGTAATATGTGAACCAGGAAAAAATGCATTTGCTTTATGAAAAGCATTGGGAAAGTGCACTTGTCATGGGTAGTCGTGGCAACTGTTGTTGCCACCAAGTGAATACGTCCATTAGTCATCTATGATCATCTGGATTTGTCAATTACTGTCTGTGTGAATTTGCCATTTGTGATTACCTGCATTTGCCGTGTGTGTACTTAGCATGCATTTGATGTTAAGATGCTGATTGCCATGACTAGGCAACTGCAGATGCCATACTAGGTTAACTGTAGCTGCCATGGCTGGACAACTCCAGTTGCCATACCTGGCCAAATGCAGATGCTCAAGACTTGCATGTATGCATGATGTCATGCCAAAAAAATATGGATTTCAGTTACCATGATTTCAAAGTTTGCACATCCCAACACTTTATACATGTAACTTATACACCTGGTTATCTACCTGTGCGAAACTGGGAACAGTAACATTTGCAGATGCCTCAATCCAATGCGTCATCAGTGCGTGGGCACTTATGAAAATTTCCTTGTAGAATAAGTTGCGGTTGCCATGAACAATCAGATGCAGCTGCCATATTTCATTTCAATGAAGAAGCCATTCAAGCAATACTACTTACACACGTACATGATTTTAAAAAATGCAGGAGCTTCGACTACAATCAAAAACTATGCACAAACATCTACTGCGGGTACCTCAGAGCACACGGAAGGAGTGTTCCATGAGCCAGCCATCGATACTACCACAAACAATGCAGAATCAGTGTTAGAACTGGCAATCGTTGCAACAATGAAGACAAGCACGCCTGTGCACACCGGCACAAGCAACATTCAAATAGATGAAACAACTGACAATACAAAAGTGAATGATGAAACTGATGACGAAACACAAGGGGAAGAAGAAGAGGGACAATCAGAAATCATGCCAACTCAACCACCTTATGTTGGACAGAGATTTGGTTCATTTCAAGATGCCAAGCAATACTACCAGAGATATGCATTATTCCATGGACTTGCTATGAACACAGAATACCATAGGAAAATAAAAAAACTAACAAGTACAATAGAGGTGAGCTAAGGTGCTACAAGGCACGAAAGAACAAGAAGGGTAAAGGTGTTCTGCCTGTCGTGCCGGAACAAAAGAGAGGCATCATTCTCAAGATGGGATGCCTTGTCAGGATGAAGCTAAACACAGATGGAGCTTGGTGGGTGGTCACCGAATATGTCGAGGAACACAATCACGATCTGATAAAGAAGTTTGACCTAGTAAGATTTCTGAGCGCCCACATAGGTTTCAGTACTCACGAGAAGAAATTCATAAAGTTGCTGCATGATTGTAACGTCGGTACATCAAGAATGGTCCAGTACTATCCTTGATTCACAGAAAAGATGGAAGTCTGAGTAGCATGCCCTACATACCAGCAGATGTCAGAAACCTAAAGGCAAAGTACCATCGAGAGAGTAGGTTGGCTGACATAGAAGACACGATCGCCTACTTCGAAGAGAAAGCAAAAGTAGATCCTGATTTCTTCTACAGGATAAGATTGGACGATGAGGACCGTGTCAGAAACATGTATTGGGGGGATGGTGCGGCAAGAAGAGCCTACAAACATTTCCGTGATTGTATTTCTTTCGACACGACATATCTCACGAATATGTATAAGATGCTATGTGCTCCATTCATAGGAATAAATAACAACAAGCATTCCTTGCAGTTAGGTTGAGGTCTCATGCGGAACGAAGATACTGATGGTTACACTTGGCTGTTCAAAACCTTCTAGGAGTTCATGGGTGGACTTTCTCCAATGAACATAATAACAGACCAGGACTTTAGCATGCATGCATGCATAGAGGAGGTCTTTCCATTGGCAGTGCACATGCACTGTAGGTGGCATAGTATTAAGAAGGTTAAAGAGACACTAGGACCATTCTTTGCTGACCGTCCAGAGCTACACAAGGCATTTGAGTTGTGTGTGGACCACAACTTGATAGTGGAAGAGTTTGAACGGAGCTGGATGGTTATGATTGAAAAATACCAAGTCCAAGACAATGAGACACTTGATAACCTGTGGGAGAAGCAGATGTACTGGGTGCCAGCCTTCTTCATGCAATGCTTCTATCCATTTCTGCAGACTACACAACGCAACGAGGGGTTCAATGCTGTTTTGAAGTGTTATGTGAGCCCTGACAACTCATTGGTGCAGTTTGCCAAGCAATATTCATCTTTGCAACAGAAAATACCGGGATCTGAGCTACAACAAGAAGCAAACACCGCACTCAAGCAGCCTAAATTGCTAACATATTTACCGGTGGAGAGGCAGATGAGCAAGATATACACCAACAAGATATTTAACAAGTAAGTAAATGATTGTACGATCTTATTTACCATGTCTGACATGACACATTCAACATTGAAAAATGCTAAAAGAAACAAAAAATGTTGTTTGATAAAACAAAGAACAAACTCTGCATGCTTGTTTAAAAAACGAAGCAAACTAGAAATATGAAAAAATATGTTTGCCATGTGTACTGGTTTGAAACTGCCATCTGTAGGGAACACATAAATGCAAAAGATGAAAAATGGAATAAAAAACTGAGTAGTTGGAAAACAAATAATGGTTGCCATGTGTTGTGAAAGAAAGTGTAGTTGTTATTTTGAATGTGGTGTGGTTGCCATGTAGGATGTAGTTAATTGCCATGTATAGTGCAATGGTATTTCACATGTAAGATGACCTGATTTGCCATGAGAACAATATGATGTAGTTGCACTGCCAGAAAGACAGTAGTTGCCATGTAGAATGCAATGTAGTTGACATCTTTTGACATAATGGTCATTTCAAAAATAGCACAGGATTACACTGTACAACATATTGATTGTCGTGCTCGTTATGCTTTAACTACCATGTGAAATAAACTACAGTTGCCATGTGAAAACAATCAACACAAAGAAATGTGGAAAAAAATGCTTGCTTTACCATCGTTGATTTTAATACGCTTGTTTTGTTGTGCCCTACCTCAACAAAAGTTGTTAAAAAAGAATATGAGAATTTAACGAGCACAAAACATGCAGATTCCAGGAAGAAATAAAGCTGTCCAACATGTATGCAGCTTACCAGGTTGACGAATGTACATTCAAAGTGTGCACTCTCAGGGGGCATGTCTGATTCAGAACCTGAAGACTCAGACAAGGGAAGAAACTACTTTTTGAGGGCCTCGGTAAACGAAGGTGAATACCATTGCGAATGCTACAATACGAATGGGACGGGATTGTGTGCTGCCACATACTCAAAATAATGGAGATGCACACGGTCACGCATTTGCCCCGCCGTTTCATACGATGGTGATGGACTTGGGACGCTGACGATGCGTTGGGGCCACAAACATCAAATGCAGTTTTGGATGTACATGATGACAGACCGAAGGCAACTATGGACTATGTGAGGCACGTTGTATTGACCAGGAACTATGCTGAACTAATAGATGAAGCATGCAAAAGTGATGACACAGCAAGGGTGGCAGAAAAGCATAGGAAGGCCCTAAAAAGAGAGCTTGATGAGATCAAGAAGAGGAAGGTGATAACACACAAGTATATGGGATCAGAACAACTTTCGAGGGTAGAGTATTCAATTTTATAGATTCGACACAAGGGGAGCCAAAGAATACTTGCAAGTATTAGCAGCTGAGTTGTCAATTCAACCACACCTGGAGATTAATTATCTACAGCAAAGTGATTAGTAGCACAGTAATATGATAGTTTTGATAGCAATGGTAGCAGCAACAGTAATGGTAACAGTGATAGTAGTGTTTTTGTAGCAGTAACGATAGCAATAGCAAAAGTAGTAACTTAGTAAGAACAATATAAGATAAATTCGTAGGCATTGGATCAGTGACTCGTTGGATGATATTCATCACGAGACAGTCATAACCTAGGGTGATACAACACTAGCTCCAGTTCATAAATATAATGTAGGCACCTATTCCGTAAATAGTCATACATGCTTATGCAAAGAACTTGCATGACATCTTTTGTCCTACCCTCCCATGGCAGCGGTGTCCTATTGGAAACTAAGGGATATTAAGGCCTCCTTTTAATAGAGAACCAGAACAAAGCATTAACACATGATGAATACATGAACTCCTCAAATTATGGTCATCACAGGGAGTGGTCCCGACTATTGTCACCCCGGGGTTGCCGGATCATAACACATAGTAGGTGACTATAACTTGCAAGATCAGATCTAGAACATGGACATAATGGTGATAACATAAACGGTTCAGGTCTGAAATCATGCATGTCACCCGGGCCCAAAGTGCCAAGCATTAAGCATGGAAAAGTCATAGCAACATCAATCTCAGAACATAGTGGATACTAGGGATCAGGCTCTAACAAAACTAACTCGATTACATGATGAATCTCATCCAACTCCTCACCGACCAGCAAACCTACGAAGGAATTACTCACTCCCAGTGTGGAGCATCATGGAATTGGCGATGGAGATGTGTCGGTGATGACGAAGATCGAAGACCGCCCTCTCTGGAGCCCCAAATGGACTCTAGATCTGGCCTCCCGATGAAGAACAGGAGACGGCGGTGGCTCCGTATCGTGAAACATGATAATTCTTTCTCCTTGATTTTTTCTGGAATAATGTGATTTTATAGTGTCGGTTTCAGGGTCATCGGGCCACCAGGTGGGGACAACCCACTTGGGTGCGCCTGGAGGGGGTGGCACGCACTGGTGGGTTGTATTCCGAGAACTTTTATTTCTCCACAAAAACAACACCATGGTAGTTCTGCTGAAAACAACGTCAGTCCAGTTTAGTTTCATTCAAATCATGCAAATTAGAGTCCAAAACGAGAGGAAAAGCGTTAGGAAAAGTAGAGACGACGGAGACTTATCAACTCCCCCAAGCTTAAACCTTTGTTTGTCCTTAAGCAATTCAGTTGATAAACTGAAAGTGGAAAAGAAAAACTTTTACGAACTCTTTTGCTCTTGTTTCATAAATAAGCTTAAATAGCACCCAGGTTTTCAGCAAAGATTATAACTAACCATGTCGACAATAACTCTTAAAAATTATATTAACTCATATCAATGACATAATCAACTAGAGAGCAATAATAGGGTATCTCAAACAGCAACACATTGTCAAAACAACCATGATATAATATGACAATAGTGGTATCTCGCTAGCCCTTTCTGAGACTGCAAAACATAAATGCAGAGCACATCTAAAGTTCAAGAATCGACTAAACATTGTAATTCATGGTAGAAAAGATCCAGTCATGATGCACCCAACATTAGCTACACACAATGCATCAACAGGACATCAGTGCTCTCAGGTTTTGGCGCTTATTTGAGAAGGTGATGACACAACATAAAAATAAATAAATAGTCCCTTCGTAGAGGGAAGCAGTGATTTGCAGAGGTGCCAGAGCTCAAGTTTTAAATTAGAGGTAAATGAAGTTTTGAGACATGCACCCTTCTCATTTACTTCATGACCATCAGTTATCAATACCTCCCATACTAAGCACGCTAGTGGCGGTTCCCAAGCGGAAAGGTAAAGGTTATGACTCCATTAGGAGTTTTTGTTTGATTATTTGAGAGATCAATTCTTTTTGCAGTTAGGGACTGGGCATCCCTATTACCACCCTTTTCTCGTGCGATGGTGAGTGAATAAACACTCGACCTAAGAATAACCCGCTTAGCATGGAAGATACCGACTACCTCCTGTCGTTCCATGAACGATCCAGGCACACAAAAAGGATATTTATTTGAAGTTTTTAGAGATGGCACATGCAAATTTACTTAGGATGGCAGGGTAATAACACATATAGGTAGCTATGGTGGACTCATCTAGAATAACTTGGGTTTCAGCTTTTTTGATGTACAATCAGAGTTCCCACTTAGTACAGGCGAAGGCTAGCAAATAGGTTGAGAAGCGGCCAGCTAGAGAGCAACAACAGCCGTGAACATGCATTATGCATAAGTAACATTGGATACTAGCATGAGTAGGATATGAACACCATGAACATAAATATCATAGAGGCTATGTTGGTTCTGATTCAACTACATGCATGAACATGTGCCAAGTCAAGCCACTCGAACATCTAGAGGAGGATACCATATCATCATACTACATCACAATCATTTTAACGCAATGTTGATATCCAAGATAAGTCATTATTCACTCCAAGCTACTTATGCATGGCATGAGAAACTATAATCTCTAATTTTCATTGCAAACATGTTTGATCATAATAGGCTGAATCATGGATTCTAGGTTAAACATATTTACAAAAACGGAACAAGCCAAGTTCATACCGTTTCTCTCTGCCATGACCAGTTCATCGAATATCGTCATTATTGCCTTTCACTTGCACGACCAAACGATTTGAAAATAATAATAGTGCAAGAGTGCCATGGACTAAGCTAGAATCCGCAAACATTTTATTCAAAAGGAGAAGACAAGGTAATATGGGCTCTTTGTGAGATCAACAATAATGCAAATGAGAGCCACTCAACATTTTCATTGTGGTCTTCTCCTCAGTATGACTCAACAAAAAGAAAAGAAATTCAGAGAAACACACTAAAAATATTTTTGAATTTTTTGGTTTTTTCGTAAACAAGCAAATGAAAATAGGAAAGCAAAAATGAGAAAAACTATTTACACGGGAAAGCTCCCAACAAGCAAAAGAAGAACAAGGAAATCTTTTGGGGTTTTCTTTTTAGTGCTACTACAATTTAACTAGGAAGAAAAATAAAAAAAGAAGCAAGAAACATATTTCTGGATTTTCTCAAAGTTTTTCAAACACACAAGAAGAAGGCTAGAAAATAAATTTAGCATGGATGATACAATGAAAAAGTGTGAACACCGACAACTGGAATGAAATGTGTGAACATGAATGTAATGTCGATGGAAATACATACTCCCCCAAGCTTAGGTTTTTGGCTTAACTTGGTAATCATTTAGTAGCCTGTGTAATGGTCGGAGTGGTAGCTCATAGAGTCTCGATGCGGATGCCTCAGCCCGCCGTGTAGCCACAATCGCTGCGTTATGAGCTCGGGCCTCGCTGATACGTCTCCAACGTATCTATAATTTTTTATTGTTCCATGCTAGTATATTACCCCTTTTGGATGTTTATGGGCTTTATTTTACACATTTATATCATTTTTGGGACTAACCTACTAACCGGAGGCCCAGCCCATATTGCTCTTTTTTTGCCAGAAAAGGAATATCAAACGGACTCCAAACGGAATGAAACCTTCGGGAGCGTGATTTTCGGAACGAACGTGATCCAGAGGACTTGGAGTGCAAGTCAAGAAGCGGCCGAGGACTCCACGAGATAGGAGGCCACGCCCCCCTGTAGGGTGCGCCCCCTGTCTCGTGGGCCCCTCGGGCGGCCACTGACGTACTTCTTCCTCCTATATATACCTACGTACCCCGAAAACATCCAGGGGCACCACGAAACACAATTTCCACCACCGTAACCTTTTGTATCCACAAGATCCCATCTTGGAGCCTTCACCGGCACTCTGCCAGAGGGGGAATCAACCATGGAGGGCCTCTACATCAACATCATTGCCCCTCCGATGAGTTGTGAGTAGTTTGCCACAGACCTACGGGTCCATAGTTATTAGCTAGATGGCTTCTTCTCTCTTTTTGGATCTCAATACAATGTTCTCCCCCTCTCTTGTGGAGATCTATTCGATGTAAACTCTTTTTGCGGTTTGTTTGTCGAGATCCGATGAATTGTGTGTTTATGATTAAGTTTATCTATGAATAATATTTGATTGTTCTCTGAATTCTTTTATGTATGATTGAGTTATCTTTGCAAGTCTCTTCGAATTATCAGTTTGGTTTGGCCTACTAGATTGATCTTTCTTGCCATGGGAGAAGTGCTTAGCTTTGGGTTCAATCTTGCGGTGTCCTTACCCAGTGACAAAAAGGGTTGCAAGGCACGTATTGTATTGTTGCCATCGAGGATAACAAGATGGGGTTTATATCATATTGCTTGAGTTTATCCCTCTACATCATGTCATCTTGCTTAATGCGTTACTCTGTTCTTATGAAGTTAATACTCTAGATGCAGGTAGGAGTCGGTCGATGTGTGGAGTAATAGTAGTAGATGCAGGCAGGAGTCGGTCTACTTGTTATGGACGTGATGCCTATATACATGATCATGCCTAGATAATCTCATAACTATGCGCTTTTCTATCAATTGCTCGACAGTAATTTGTTCACCCACCGTAATACTTATGCTATCTTGAGAGAAGCCACTAGTGGAACCTATGGTCCCCGAGTCTATCTCTTATCATATTTGCTTTCAATCTACTTTTATTTGCATTTTTACTTTTTGCATCCATATCATAAAATACCAAAAATATACTTTATTAGATCCCACTTTCGCAAGTGGCCATGAGGGGATTGACAACCCCTTTATTGCGTTGGTTGCGAGTTCTCAGTTTGTTTGTGTAGGTGCGTGGGACTTTTGAGGAGCCTCCTACTGGATTGATACCTTGGTTCTCAAAAACTGAGGGAAATACTTACGCTACTATTGCTGCATCACCCTCTCCTCTTCGAGGAAAACCAACGCAAGCTCAAGACGTAGCACTCGCTCTCAAGAAAATAATATCTTCCCTTATTTGGTTCAACATAAGACCGACCAGCGGAGCTGCTGCTAGAAGATGCCTCCGATATCCTCCTCGAAGAACTCCTTCCTAATAAATGCATAATGTTCGCGTACAATTTTTTGGAAAAAAATTGTCACAAAAAATTATTAACAAAACTTCATAAGAATGGTAGCAACTACTCATAGGGATGAATAGAGGACAAAGCAAGCATTCAAACTACTTAGAACTCTAAGAATTCAACATGCAAGCTCATCTATAGCAGCACCAAGAGTAGCTAATTATTCAAAGTATAAACCACTAAAGCAAAAACTAATTGGATACAAGGAGGAGTCACATGCCAAGCAACAAATGCCTAAAACAGTTTCGGAAACGGAGCTTCTAGCCAAGAGATCAAAATCCACGGTTTCGGGAGCAAGAACACGAGAGAGAGATAGAGAGAGCAATGGTGATTTGTTTCTGGAGGAATGTGGTGATGTGGGAGGAAGAAGTAAGTGAGGGGCCCCATGTGGGGACCACAACCCACCAGGGCGCGCCTAGGGGTCCTGACGCGCCCTGGTGGGTTGTGCCCACCTGGTGCACCTCCCTCTGATATTATTTGCACCAGAAAATAAAAAATATTCAAAAAAATCGTGTTAAAATTTTCAGGACATTCTGAGAACTTTTATTTTCGGGTCATTTTTTTATTGCACGGAAAACTCAGAAAACAGATAAAGCATGGCATTTTATTTTATTAACTAGTAAAAACAGAAAACAAAATGTAGGGACAGAAGGTAGTGCTCACTAAATTCATCAACTTCATACCTCTCAAAAGATGATCCATTAATAAGGTTGATCAAGTTTTATTAACAACCACTTTCGATTAGCACGAAACCGAAGAACTTTCATAAATCACTAAATTACCTCAATGGGGATATGAATGTCCCCAACAATAAGCATTTCATATATCTTTTTAATAATAGGTAGAGGTACCTGAAAACTTCCAATAGTGACTGAGGAAGATTTTTCAATAACATTAATACCATTCACTTGGAATTGTTTCTTCGGCAAGTGCAATCAATAACAGCCCCTATAGTATTTAAGAAGGGTCTACCAAGGATAATCGACATGTTGTCGTCCTCGGGCATCTCAAGTATAACAAAGTCAGTCAAAATAGTAACATTACCAACAACAACGGGCACATCCTCACAAATACCGATAGGTATGGCAGTTGATTTGTGAGCCATTTGCAAAGATAATATTTCAGTAGGTGTGAGTTTATCAAATAAAGTCTTTTATATAAAGAAAAATGCATAACACTAACACCAGCTCCCCAATCACACAAGGCAGTTTTCACATAGTTTCTTTTGATGGAGCAAGGTATAGTTGGTATTCCCGGATCTCCAAGTTTTTTTGGTACTCCATCTTTAAAAGTATAATTAGCAACTATAGTGGATATTTCATCTTTCGGTATTTTTCTCTTATTGGTGATGATGTATTTCATGTACTTTGCATAAGGAGGCATTTTTAAGATATCAGTCAAATGAGTACGCAAAAAGACTGGCCTAATCATTTCAGCAAAGCTTTCAAATTATTCATCATCTTTCTTTTTAGTTGACTTAGGTGGAAAGGGCATAGGCTTTTGAACCCATGGTTCTCTTTCCTTTCAATGTTTTCTAGCCACAAAGTCACTTTTCTCATATCTTCTATTCTTGGGTTGTGGGTTATCAAGATCAACAGCTGGTTCTATCTCAACATCATTGTCTGGTTCTTTATTATTTGGTCGAGTGTCTTCATAAACCTCACCATTATCTTTTTAATTATCAGAAGGTGAGTGTTCATTACCACATTAAGTTTTAGCATCAGAGATAGAAATTTCATTATCATTATCAGGAGGTTTTTCTATTTCAGTTTCACTATAGGCATGCAAAGTCCTATTATTGTTTGTCTTCTTTTTCTTTTTAGAAGGACTAGGTGCATCCGTGTTAATTCTTTGAGAGTCTTGTTCAATTCTGTTTGGGTGACCCTGTCGGTGTACATAAGTCTGGGCCCTTTTGTACCCCTTACTTGTGCACGAGCAGTTGTAGCCGTACCTGTGGCGAGCTTGACAGAGTAGTTGAAGGAAAAATACAAGACGACCAAGGCGACATCCAAGCCAGTAAACAGAGAGCAGAAAACAAGCTAGACCCCCGGCAAGACCCTTGCCGGGAAGGCTAGAGAAGCACTGACAAGACCACCACCCTTGAGGTTGACAACTCTGACACCATCGAAAACGTCAAGACTAAGACTCAGGGACACATGTAGTAGCATGTAGATCTTTGTGAAGACTGGTGGCATGTAGATCTTCATGAAGACCTGAGGACGAAATCCCTGGCAAGGCTCTTGCCGGGGATGACCGCGAGGCCCCGGCAAGACTCTTGCCAGGGATGACTGCGAAGCCACCACGAGGCTCATGCACGACAAGGTTCCGCCACCCTCGACCGTTCCAGCACAGCGACCAGCCTGCCAACTAGGCAAGCACCTGCGTGGTGGCATGCAGATCTTCATGAAGATCCTGCCACCGCTCCAGCGCAACGGCTAGCCAGTCAGCTTGGCGTTGCATGCCGCGTCATCTTGGATGCGTATCGAGATGGGGTGAGGCAGCGACGGTCGGGACTAGTTCTGTTTCTGTCCCCGATAAAGTTAGGGGGCACGTAAGCAATGCATTTAATGCATTTGTCCTACAATGTTAGTGATAAACATATGCACTGTAGCTACTTTACACCTCCTGTGTGCCACTATGGCGACCCCTTGGATATATAAAAGGAGGCCCAAGGCGTACTGGAGAGGGATTCAAACTTTTTGGACTAGGCATGCATAGCAGCTAGTTGAGGTCCAAGAACACTAAATATACACTCAAAGCAGGACTAGGGTTTTACGCTTCTCAGCGTCCCGAACCTGGTTAAAAATCCATCGTGTTGATTGCTGGACCTACTCTTTGCACACCCCTCTCTCCTTGCCAACCGTAGAAGGGATCCACGTGATCCCATAGGTGTCGTTTCCCCGACATCTTTGGCGTGCCAGGTAGGGGGAGATGAGGTTGTACAAACCTGATCTAGCAGTTAGCGCGTCAATTTCTTCATCACCATGGCTCCAAAGAAGAAGACGATCACGACGATCGGTTCGTATGGAGCCGATCTTCCCATGCCAACACGGACAGGCGACGGGGTAGACGCTAGTGGCGGTGGAGATCAAGAGCACCCATGCCCTTCGGGTACCAGGAGCCAGGCGAGCGGCATCGTCCGTAGCCGTGACAATGATCCGCGCGCCGCCGCATCCAAGGACGGAGCCGTGCTGCCTACAGGCAGCGTGGGGACATCCAAGGGAAGGAAGACGACCCCGCTGGCGCATGCACCTAGTCCTGCTAGGTCATGCGCACTGAGAAGCGCCGCGATGTTGGTGACCCCGGGCGTCGCCATGGCAATAGCCCTCAGCATCACTCTGGAGATGCGCAGGGCCGACATGCACGCCAAGATGTTGGTGAAAATAGCGCGCGGCCGCGGAACCGTGATGGAGCTCCTTCTAACATAGTTAGAAGTCCGAGCACCTCCGTTCCTCGCGTTTTTCGCTACCACCCACGCGAGCAGAGGCGTTGGCACGAGCACAGCTGCTCCTCGACTTTCCTCCTGCTGCGAAGAAGCAAGAAGAGTGGGGGTTTCTATCCATAGCCTTATTGGCCATGCCAATAATGATGGCCACCAGGAGGCAAGTCCTTCGCGGCACCGGTCCATTGAGCCGGCGCACACCGGCAGTGGGAGGATCGGAGGCGCTGCAACCACGGTGCACTCCCCTCCACCACGATGATAGCGGTGGCCAGCTCACTGGGTCGATGCCCGTGACGATGTATCCATAGCATCATCTGATCCACGAGCTCGTCGCGACCAATGTCAAGTTCTTCAGGAACGGCTCAAAGAGGATGCCCAAACCACCATCGAGCAGCAACGGGAAGCGCGCCATCAATCTGATAGGCGTGCGGGGCCCACTACGTACATGCCTACGCTAGGGGATTCTGGTGACTTGCCTTATGTAATAACCTGTCCAGCATTTACCCATGAGCTGGCGGCAGTTCCAGTGGCCCGCTACCTGCACGTTCAAACCAGAGGTCCCGGAGAAGTACGACAGCAAGACTCATCCGTCCCAGTTCCTGAGCATTTACACCATCGTGATGCAAGCTGCTAGGGCTCGGGACAGCAAGGTTCTTGCAAACTAATTCCCGTTGGTGCTCAAGCCCAATGTTAGGTCGTGGTTGATGCACCTGCCAGTGGATTCCATCTCCTCTTGGTTGGATCTATTCCACAAGTTTGTTGGTGCCTTTACTGGAGGCCACACGGCTCCTAGCTAGGCAAGTGGTTTGCATCTCATCCCCCAGAAGGATGGAGAATGCTTGCGCAAATACATACAGAGATTCAGCCGTGTGCAGTACAACATCCCAGATATTCATAGCATTGCTGTCATCAACGCATTTCATCAAAACATGCGCAATCGTAAGATGCGCGAAGAGCTGGCGATGAACAACATTACGTATATTGCCGAGCTTTATGTTCTGGCCGATAGGTCTACTCGAGCTGAAGAAGGAAGTACCCCGGCGAAGATGACGTCACGGGAAGTGACTTTGGAGATGAAGACATCGTCGCCCCGACAAAGAAGGGCCGACGACGCAATATGAAGCACAGGGGCAAGACCGTGCTTGCCGTCGAGGAATCCGGCAACCCCGGAACCGCCAAGAAGGCCAAAGTTGGTGACCTCGGCAAGGAGATTGCCGAGTGTGATGCCTGCCAGGCCTTGGCGGCTGCCGACAAGCCGGAGGGCTCCGACAAGCAATATTGCAAGATCCATCGCACCAAAGGCCATGACCTCCAAAACTGCCAGTAAGTTGAGCAGCTTATGGAGCAGCTTACGAAGGCTGAGTACAAAAGAAGAGACAAGGAGAAGGGCCAGGATGGTGCCTAGGGGTCCGGCAAGCAATATTGTAAGATCCATCGCACCAAAGTCCATGACCTCCAAAATTGCCGGTAAGTTGAGCAGCTTATGGAGCAGCTTATGAAGGCTGAGTATGAAAGAAGAGACAAGGAGAAGGGCTAGGATGGTGCCGAGGGGTCCGGCAAGAAGCGCGGTGGCCGAGGGGGTCGGCGCAGCAAGGACAAGCAATAAGATAGGCCTGCTCGAGGCCGCGACAAGAAAGAGGGAGATGGTGATCATGACAACGATGATGAGAGCACGAGTTTCAGAAAGCCATAGAGGTCATGTGCATTCATGGAGGTGCCTCGTTGCATCCTTCTCGCCGCCATCTTAAACAATGGGCACACGGGATTAATGCGACGAAGCCGACGATCGATGCCTAGAAGCCACTGAAATGGTCCAACACGCCTATCATTTTTGACGCCGAGGATCACCCTGATCGCACAACCGCGGTCGGGTGCTTGCCGTTGTTGGTTTGACCAACAATCCGCAACCTCAAAGTGACAAAAATGCTAGTGGATGGTGGGGCTGGTTTGAACTTGATCTCGCCCAAGGTGATCAAGAGGTTGCAAATTCCTGATGGAGATCTCGATGAACCGGGCACGTTTTAAGGGATCAATCCGGGGAGAAGCCAGCCTAAGGGGAAGATCACACTACCAGTCACATTTGGTGGTGACCTGAATTACAGGAAAGAGAAGATCATTTTTTATGTCGCCGAAATCCCGTTGCCATATAACGGGATTCTTGGCCGTCCAGCACTGGCCAAATTTATGGCAGCGTCACACTACACCTACAACACGCTGAAGATGCCCGGCCCAATGAGCATCATCACTGTCGGCTGCGAGAAGAAAGATGTGCTCATCTGTGCCGACCAACTCTACCGGGAGGTAGTTGTAGCACCTACCACCAAAGCACTTGCTCCTTCCATTTGAGCTCCCAAGGGGAAGAAAACTGGCAAGGCCTCAGTCGCCGGCAAGACCGCAGTCACCGGTAAGGCCTCTTGCACCCACTCCAGCAAGTGCGCCTCCTCGGAGTGCTGCATTCCTGATGAGGACGTTCCAGAGAGCTCCACCAGCAAGAGCAAGAAATCTAAAGTAGCACCACCAGAAACCAAGAAGGGCCAGTCAAGGAGGACGACACGGGCGGATCTTTTACCATAAGATCCACCCTTGACAGCAAATAGGAAAGCATGCTCGTCGCCTTCCTACAGGCGAATGTCGATGTGTTTGCGTGGCAAGCATCGGACATCCCCGGCATTCCTAGGGAGGTGATTGAGCACCACCTTGTTGTCTGTCCTCATGCGCGGCCCGTCAAGCAGAAGGTCGGGAAGCAAGCTTTGGAGCGGCAAGAGTTTGTCATTGAAGAGATTAGGAAGTTGGAAGCGGCAGGCTTGGTCAGAGGAGTGCTCCACCCGACATGGTTGGCCAATCCAGTGGTGGTGCACAAGGCAAATGGGAAATGGAGGTTGTGCATTGATTATACAGATATCACTAAAGCATGTCCAAAGGATCCTTTCCCTTTGTCGCGCATTGACCAGATAGTGGACTCCACTGCCGGGTGCGACCTGCTGTCGTTCCTCGACGCCTACTCAGGGTACCACCGAATCTTCATGACAAAGGAAGATGAAGAGAAGACCGGGTTTACAACCCATGTGGTACGCATTGTTTTATACAGATGCCTTTCGGGTTGAAAAGCGTTGGTTCAACATTCCCTCGAGCAGTCCAAATTGGTTTTGAGCCCCAGCTATATAGAAATATGGAAGTTTATATGGATGACATAGTGGTCAAAACCAAGGACAAGGCAACACTCGTGCAGGATCTAGAAGAAACATTTGCAAATTTGTGTAAGATCAATCTCAAGCTCAACCCTGAGAAGTGTGTGTTCAGTTTCCCATCCGGCAAACTTCTCGGGTTCTTTGTGCATCAACATGGAATCGAACCAAATCCCAACAAGATCAAGGCGATTGAGTGGATTGAGGCGCCAAGACGAGTCAAGGACGTGTTTAGGCTTGCTGGCTGCATTGCTGCTTTGAGTAGGTTCATCTCCAAATCTGCTGAGCGCGCCTTGCCCTTTTTCAAGATCTTGAAAAAGGCAGGTCCAATGAAATGGACTCCAGAAGCAGAGGCAGTGCTGCAAGATTTGAAGAGGTACCTATCCTCTATGCCAATACTAGTCGCACCTAAACCGCAAGAGCCGTTGCTGCTATATCTAGCAGCAACAAATCAAGTGGTCAGTGTTGCGCTAGTAGCGCAGAGAGAAGTTGAAGAAGAAGAAGCGGCAGCGGCAAGGCCGTCAGATGATGAGCCGGAGCCTTCCCCAGCAGGGTCTGGTGCCGGCAAGGCAGGACCCCCGGCAGAGTCTGGTGCCGGCAAGACATGATTTGCGCAAGCAAGCGGAGTGATACAGAAGAAGAAGATGATGTAGCACCCAGTCTTCTTTGTCAGCTACCTCTTGCAGGGGGCTAGATCAATATACTCTGGTGTACAAAAGTTGCTCTTTGTCCTTCTTATGGCCTCGAGGAAGCTGCGTCATTATTTTCAAGCACATGAGATCACCATCATCACTCGCTTCCCGTTGCAACGGATCTTGCACAACCCAGATGCAACCAGAAGGATTGTAGAGTGGGCGTTGGAACTGTCAAGCTTTGGTCTCAGGTTTGAAAGCACTTTGACAATTCAGAGCAGAGCCTTGGCAGAGTTCATTGCAGAATGGACCTCAACGCTTGACGAATAAATTCAAGAGACCACTCTCCCCGGTAAGGAAACGAGCCGTGATTGGATTATGTACTCTGACAGGGCTTTCTTGCTGCAAGGCACCGGGTCCTGGTGTGCTACTTGTTGCACCCACCGGAGAATGCCTCAAGTACGTAATCCAGATGCATTTTCCCTGGGAGAGATCAACAAACAACACTGAAGAGTATGAGGGACTGCTTGCCAGTCTCAGGATCGTGGCAGACCTCGGAATCAGGAAGCTCATAGTTAGAGGTGATTCACAGCTTGTCGTCAAGCAAGTTAATAAATATTATCAGAGCCCGTTGATGGAAGCCTATTTAGATGAAGTGAGGAAGTTGGAGGAGCATTTTGACGGTCTGCAAAGAGAGCATGTTCCTCGAGCAGAGAACAACATTGATGATGACGTGTCAAAACGTGCTGCCCTCAAGTTACCTGTGGAACCAGGGACCTTTGTGCTCCAATTGACTCAGCCATCCATTGAACCATCGGCAGGACATAATAAGCGAAGGAAGTCAGGCCCCAGCAAGTACTTTCCCGCTGAGCTCCCAGGAGCCACCGGCAAGGAAGTTGCCGGGGACCCCAAGCTTGCCGGGGAGCAGCATGCTCCGGCGGGGCCTCAAGCCCTTGCCGTGGAGACAACTACCCCCACAACAGAGGACATGCCTTTAGTCCTTGCCGTCGAGCCTCAGGCTCCGGCATGGGCACAACACACCCTTCAGTTCCTCCAAACAGGGGAACTCCCTGAAGAACCGGAAGAAGCAGAGAAAGTAGCCCGTCGGTCCAACATGTACCAGTTTGTAGACGATGTCTTGTACAGGAAGAGACTGAACGACGTGAAATTAAAGTGCATTCCTCAGGAGGACGGACTGGAGCTGTTAGCAGAGATACATGGAGGCATATGTGGATCTCACATAGGATCAAGAGCCCTTGCCGGCAAAGTGTTCCGGCAAGGTTTCTTTTGGCCCACTGTTCTCCAGGATGCAACTTCACTAGTAACCAAGTGTGAAGCGTGCCAGTTCCATTCAAAGAAGCTTCATCAGCCAGCTAAAGCTCTTCAGACGATCCCTCTTTCCTTGCCATTTTCGGTCTGGGGGCTCGACATACTGGGCCCCTTTCCCCGTGCTATCGGGGGCTTTGAGTACTTGTACGTTGCAATCGACAAGTTCACAAAGTGGGCAGAAGTGGAAGCAGTGAGAAAGGTGACAGTGCAATAAGCCATCAAGTTCTTTAAAGGACTAGTTTGCCGTTTTGGTGTGCCAAACAGAATCATCACCGACAATGGCACACAGTTCACAAGCCACACCTTCATGTAGTACATATAGGACCTCGGCAGCAAAGTATGTTTTGCTTCTGTTGCTCATCCAAGGAGCAACGGCCAGGCAGAAAGGGCAAATGCTGAAGTGTTGCGGGGCCTCAAAACAAGAAATTTCGACATGCTGCACAAATGTGGAATACAGTGGATTGATGAGTTGTCAGCGGTTCTTTGGTCAATCAGGATGACACCAAATCGAACCACCGGCCAGACGCCCTTCTCCCTGGTATACGGGGCAGAAGCAGTTCTCCCCACAAAACTCACATATGGGTCACCCCGAGTGCTCACTTATGATGAGCTGGAGCAAGAGCAGTTGCATGAAGATGATGCTATGCTCCTTTAGGAAGATCGTCTTCAGGCTGCTGTGCAAGCCGCGCGCTACCAGCAAGCCTTCCGCCGCTACCATAGCCACAAGGTTCATGCCCGAAGCCTTGAGGAAGGTGACATTGTTCTTCGGTGCACTCAGTCCGCCAAGAATTCCAACAAGTTGACGCCAAAGTGGGAAGGCCGTTATCGGGTAATACGATTCACCAGGCCCGGCGCAGTCGGCCTGGAGATCGAAGATGGCATTCCAGCGAGCAACTCCTAGAATATCGAACATCTTCGCAAGTTTTACCCGTAAGGCACGGTTGCCGGGACCCCCAGCAACCCCCTTTTGTACTAGCCTTGCCGTCAAGGCATATAACCCTATGTACAGAGCCAGGCGCAGACCCTGTGCGCAGTTGAATAACTTTCAGTATGCACAACTCTGGTTGATGTGTGTGTCTATATATGCAGCACCAGGGCGTCAAGGACGCACTCGAAGAACATGGTTAGCCTGGTGCTCTGTGTCACCCTCTCTTCGTGGGAGAACCTAAAGCTCGGCATGCCCATGATGGACAGTTGTGTGGTGAGCCTCTCTGCAACATAAACGAGGCGCTCGGTCCAGATCTTCGTGCCATGCACATAGTCGTTGTGGGTGTTGGCAACACTCTTAAGCAGCAACCTCTCATCCTGGAGGTCCTTGGCCAGGGCCTTTTCATGGGCCCTGCTGTCCTTAAGGGTCTCCTCCAAGGTGGTCAGATTTAGCTTCAGATCGGCAATGGAGTCATTGGCTTCGGAGAGCAGTTTGGTTTTGTCAGATATGGTGACCTGCAGCTTCACCAAGGTGTGGACTGTCTTGTGTCTGTGGCTCCTCAGCATGGAGATCTCCTTCCTATGCTCCTCCAGCTCCACCTCCAGCTTCTCTACCTTGCCGGCCAGCTCGTTCTTGGCGGCCTCCGCGGCCTCAGCACCGTTGACGGCCTCCTTCAACTTGCCGGCATGATCCGGGGCCAGAGCATCAAGTTTGTCTTTGTGCCTCTGCTTCAGCTCCTGGGTCCGCTACGCGACAAGATTTTCGATTTCATCATCCTTTCCGCGGAGCTTGGCGGCAAGGTCTCCTTCTTGGGCGTCGATCAGAACGCGATGCTCCCTTAGATCGGCGTCATCCTTGGCGGCCTGTGCAGCAGCCACCTCCTAGGCCTTCTCGACGTCAGACTGCTTCAGGAGGAGCTCATTCCAGCGCTCGCTCAACTGCTCCTGGTTGGCCTTCAGCTCCTACCAGGCCTCGGCGAACCAGGCTACATCTGTGCGACGTGCTCCTGGAAATCTGCCTCTGCCCTATCAACAACCGCCATCCTGGAGTCCACTTTCTCCTTGCGGGCGCGGTGAAGCGCTTGGAGCTTCTAGAAGTTAACGCTCATGGCTTGGAGGAGCTGGTCTTCTTTGGAGCCGCTACCGCTGGCGCTCGGCTCATCAACAACCTGGAGCTCGGCAACGGCGAGGATTTCTTCATCAAAAGCTTCCCCTTCGGTTGGCACTCTGGTGCTCGCCGTTCCTGGGATGCTGACGAACAGATCATCGCCTACCTTCAGGTATCTGCTCGGGGTGGGGGCTTCAGAGGTTGATGGTTGATCGTCAACCACCTTCTCCTCGGCAGTTGAGGGCTCCGGGACAGGTGTAGCGACAGGCGCTCCGGTGGCAGAATTGTCGTCTGTACGGTCGCCGGTCTCCTTGTTGGCCTCCCCGGTAGACCCCTTGGCGGCCTCTTCATGCACATCCTTGGCAGCTTCATCGACAACGACTTTGGCGGCCTCAGCGGCAACATCCTTGGCAGTCTCCTTGATGATGCCCTCAACGTCTCTCTAGTCCGTCGAAAGGGGGTCTGAAAACCGAAAAGGAGAATGAGGTGAAACCAAAGTTGAAGCTCAGAATAGAAAAATAGAAAGAAAAAGAAGGAAAGTTGTGTAGCAAGAACGGCGAGTGCCAGGAAGCAGGCGGAGTACCTGTGACGAGCTAAGGAGGGGTGGTTCCCTCCCCGGCAACGCTCGTTGCCGGGATGGAGCTGCTCGCACTTGTGCTCGCTGCCTCTTCCTCCATGCGCGTGGGCTCGTCGGTGGAATCCATTGCTAGGGACCCCCTAGGCGGTGTGGTTGACGGAGGCGGCGTGATGGGGGTGGCCCTCAGCGGCCACTCCTGTTGCCGCTCTCCTCCCATGAACCCGACAAGGTTAGCAGTGAAGTTGCACACCCCGATGCTCACCAGCGAAAAATGAGTAATGGAGTCACGCTGGGGGCTGGGTTGGGGGCTGGGTTGTGGGCTGGTGTCCTGGCTGATCGTAATCGTCACCGGTGCACCTGAGGTGCTTGCTGGGGGCTCGTCGCCCATCGAGGCCTTGGCCCTCTTCACCACCCTCCGGGCCAGCGTTTCCATGTCACAGCGGAGACAAGTCAAGACAAGGTCAAGTTAGATAAGATAACCAAAACAGAGGATTGGAGGATGAAGAAAGAGGGGAGATACTCACTCATCTTCTCCCTCTGGCTCCCTCTTTCTATTAGGGATGAAGGACGCGAGGTCAAAATCGACCTCCAATACGGTGTCCATGAAAGGGGGGAGATGGAGAGTTGGGCCGCTTCGCCATGGAGGAGGCAGCAGCCGTTGCTTCCTTTGCTGCCGCAGCCGTGCGCCTCGTATGATGCACGGCTTGCGCCTGGGCCTCTTGCCATTGTGCAGCCTTGCCAGCCGCCTCCTTGCCGGGACCCCCTTTATGCGAAGAGGCCCGCTGGACTGGCTCGCAGGAGATTGGCCGACGAAGGACACGTCTTTCCTTTGGGCTGCAGGCTCCTCCTTGTCTATTGCCTCTTTGACCGTCTCTTCGTCCATCTCTTCGGCCGTCTCTTCGGCATGAGGAACCCCGGCGCCCGTGCCGCTGTGCTCTCCGGTAGGCTCCTTTCACTCAGCGAACTCTTTCTTCTCATCAGCCTCATCCTCCATGGAGCCGATGTTGCCAGCCTCTGTGGCAAGGGCTGCCTCCTCCGCCCTACTGGCAATGTACACCACCTCTTCATCGGTGGTGTCACGGATAAGCCGCGGCTCTTCCCGGATGGCCCTCTCCAATAGGCTGTCAAAGAATTCCTGCACCATCGTCGCGTTTGGCTCGGCCCAGGTCTGATCAAGACCATGGGTGTTGAACACCGACATCATGGCGATGATGGAGGTCAAGGCGGAGTTGTTGCATGATAACCCACAAGTATAGGGGATCACCACAATTTTCGAGGGTAGAGTATTCAACCCAAATTTATTGATTCGACACAAGGGGAGCCAAAGAATATTCTCATGTATTAGGAGCTAAGTTGTCAATTCAACCACACCTGAAAGACTTAATATCTGCAGCAAAGTATTTAGTAGCAAAGTAATATGGAAGTAACGGTAACAGTGGCAAAAGTAACAGTAACAGTTTTGTAGCAATCGTAACAGTGGCAACGGAGAAGTAACTAAGCAAAGATCAATATGTGAAAAGCTCCTAGGCAATGGATCAATGATGGATAATTATGTCGGATGCAATTCCTCATGCAACAGTGATAACATAGGGTGACACAGAACTAGCTCCAGTTCATCAATGTAATGTAGGCATGTATTTTGAATATAGTCATACGTGCTTATGGAAAAGAACTTGCATGACATCTTTTGTCCTACACTCCCGTGGCAACGGGGTCCTGATGGAAACTAAGGGACATTAAGGCCTCCTTTTAATAGAGTACTGGACCAAAGCATTAACACTTAGTGAATACGTGAACTCCGCAAACTACGGTCATCACCGGGAGCGGTCCCGGTTATTGTCACTTTGGGGTTGCCGGATAATAACACATAGTAGGTGACTATAACCTGCAAGATAGGATCAAGAACTCACATATATTCATGAAAACACAATAGGTTCAGATCTGAAATCATGGCACTCGGGCCCTAGTCACAAGCATTAAGCATGGCAAAGTCATAGCAACATCAATCTTAGAAAATAATGGATACTAGGGATCAAACCCTAACAAAACTAACTCGATTACATGGTAAATCTCATCCAACCCATCACCGTCCGGCAAGCCTACGATGGGATTACTCACGCACGACAGTGAGCTTCATGAAATTGGTGATGGAGGATTGTTGATGATGATGATGGCGACAGATTCCCCTCTCCGGAGCCCCGAACAGACTCCAGATCAGCCCTCCCGAGGAAGATTAGGGCTTGGCGGCGGCTCCGTATCGTAAAATGTGATGAATCCTTCTCTCTGATTTTTTTCTCCCTGAACGTGAATATATAGAGTTGGAGTTGAGGTCGGTGGAGGTCCAGGGGACCCACGAGGCAGGGGGGCGCGCCCCAGGGGGTGGGTGCGCCCTGCACCATCGTGGACAGGGTGTGGGTCCCCCTCTGTTGATTCTTTCGCCAATATTTTTTATTAATTCCAAAATGTGACTGCGTGAAGTTTCAGGTCATTCCGAGAACTTTTATTTGTGCACAAAAATAACACCATGGCAATTCTACTGAAAACAGTGTCAGTCCGAGTTAGTTACATTCAAATCATGCAAGTTAGAGTCCAAAACAAGGACAAATGTGTTTGGAAAAGTAGATACGTTGGAGACATATCGACTCCCCCATGCTTAAACCTTTGCTTGTCCTCAAGCAATTCACTTGACAAACTGAAAGTGATAAAGAAAAACTTTTACAAACTCTGTTTGATCTTGTTGTTGCAGATATGTAAAGCCAACATTCAAGTTTTCAACAAATATTATGAACTAACCACATTCACAATAACACTTAGGTCTCACATTTACTCATCTCAATGGCATAATCAACTAGCGAGCAATAATAATAAATCTCGGATGACACCACTTTCTCAAAACAATCATAATATGATATAACAAGATTGTATCTCGCTAGCCCTTTCTGAGACTACAAAACATAAATGCAGAGCACCCCTGAAGAACAGGGACTCACTAGACATTGTAATTCATGGCAAAAGAGATCCAGTCACAATCATACTCAATGTAAATTAATAGCAATGCATACAAATGATAGCGGTGCTCTCTAACTGGTGGTTTTTAATAAGAGGATGATGACTCAGCATAAAATTAAATAGATATGCCCTTCGTAGAGGGAAGCAGGGATTTGTAGTGG
This sequence comes from Triticum dicoccoides, assembly GCF_002162155.2. NCBI lineage: Eukaryota > Viridiplantae > Streptophyta > Magnoliopsida > Poales > Poaceae > Triticum > Triticum dicoccoides. The sequence goes on from NC_041389.1 coordinate 280,262,030, forward strand.
TGCTAGAGCTCGAGTTTTTAAACAGAGATAAATAATATATTGAGCGGCATACTTTCATTGTCAACATAACAACCAAGAGATATCGATATCTTCCATGGTACATACATTATAGGTGGTTCCCAAACAGAATGGTAAAGTTTATACTCCCCCACCACCAACGAGCACATTCCATGGCTGGCCCGAAACAACGGGTACCATCCAACTAACAACAATCCTGGGGAAGTTTTGTTTGCAATTATTTTGATTTGATTTGAGCATGGGACTGGGCATCCTGGTTACCGGCCATTTTCTCGTTCATGATGATATAGACATCTAGCATGGAAGATATAGACATCCCTAGTTGATACATGAGCTATTCGAGCATACAAAATAGAATTTCATTTCAAGGTTTAGAGATTGGCACATGCAAATTTACTTGGAACGGCAGGTAAATACCGCATATAGGAAGGTATGGTGGACTCATATGGAATAACTTTGGGGTTTATGGAAGTGGATGCACAAGCAGTATTCCCACTTAGTACAAGTGAAGGCTAGAAAGAGACTGGGAAGCAACCAACTAGAGAGCGACAACAGACATGAACATGCATTAAGATTAACCAAAATGAGTGCAAGCATGAGTAGGATATAAATCACCATGAACATAAATATCGTGAAGGCCATGTTGATTTTGTTTTAACTACATGCGTGAACATGTGCCAAGTCAAGCCACTCGAATCATTCAAACGAGGATACCTGTGACGCCCCCGATTCAATCGTACACTAATCATGCACGCAAACGTGTACGATCAAGATCAGGGACTTACGGGAAGATATCACAACACAACTCTAAAAGTAAAATAAGCCATACAAGCATCATATTACAAGCCGGGGGCCTCGAGGGCTCGAATACAAGTGCTCTACATAAACAAGTCAGCAGAAGCAACAATATTTGAGTACAGACATAAGTTAAACAAGTTTCCATATGATGGCTAGCATAAACTGGGATACAGATCGAAAGAGGCGCATGCCTCCTGCCTGGGATCCTCCTAAACTACTCCTGGCCGTCGTCAGTGGCCTGCACGTAGTAGTAGGCACCTCCAGTGTAGTAGGAGTCGTCATCGACGGCGGCGTCTGGCTCCTGGGCTCCAACATCTGGTTGCGATGTCCGGGGAGAAGAATAAAAGGGGGAAAGAAGGGAGCAAAGCAACCGTGAGTACTCATCCAAAGTACTCGCAAGCAAGGATCTACACTACAGATGCTTGTGTATATGTGTAAAGAAGCAATATCGATGGACTAAACTGCAGAATGCCAGAATAAGAGGGGGATAGCTAGTCCTATCGAAGACTACGCTTCTGGCAGCCTCCGTCTTGCAGCATATAGAAGAGAGTAGATTGATGTCCTCCAAGTAGCATCGCATAGCATAATCCTACCCGGCGATCCTCCCCTCGTCGCCATGTAGGAAAGCAATCACCGGGTTGACTCTGGAACTTGTCCGGGTGTGTTTTATTAAGTATCCGGTTCTAGTTGTCATAAGGTCTAGGTACAACTCCGGATCGTCCTTTTACCGAGGGACATGGCTATTCGAATAGATCAACTTCCCTGGAGGGGTGCACCACATAACCCAACATGCTCGATCCCATTTGGCCGGACACACTTTCCTGGGTCATGCCCGGCCTCGGAAGATCAACACGTTGCAGTCCCACCTAGGCATAACAGAGAGGTCAGCACACCGGTCTAAATCCTATGCGTGCAGGGGTCTTGGCTCATCGCCCATTACACACCTGCATGTTGCGAGGGCGGCCGGTGGGCAGACCTAGCAACCTCCATTACAAAGGAAGTTGTGTTACGCGGTCCAGCCCGGCACGCGCCGCTCAGTCGCTGACGTCAAAAAGGCTTCGGCTCATACCACGACGTCGAGTGCCCATAACTGTTCCCGCGTAGTTGGTTAGTGCATATAGGCCATTGGCCAGACTCAGATCAAATACCAAGATCTTCTTAAGCATGTTATTATGAAGTAACCGCGAACGCCGACCAAGGCCAGACCCACCTCTCGCCTAGGTGGTCTCAACCTGCCCTGTCACTCTGCCACAAAGATCCACACAGAGGGCCGTCGGGACAAATGTCCTTTCAGCCCCCAATCCGTGAATCACTCGCGGGTACTCTACGAGCTGACCCGACTATAGTCATCATATGTATAGTATGTAAGTATGTATAACATATACCCGTGATCACCTCCCGAGTGATCACGGGCCGATAGTATAGCAAGGCAGACCGACAAGAATGTAGGGCCAATGATGATATACTAGCATCTTATACTAAGCATTTAGGATTGCGGGTAATGTATCAATGACTGTAGCAACAATGACAAGCTATGCAACAAAATAGGAGTAACCGAACAGTAACATGCTACACTAATTCAATGCAAGCAGTAGAGAGAAGAATAGGCGATATCTAGTGTTCAAAGGGGGGGGCTTGCCTGATTGCTCTGGCAAGAAGGAGGGGTCGTCAACTCTGTAGTCGAACTGGGCAGCAACAACGTCGCTCTCGTAGTCTACTAGAGAGAAGAGGGGGAAGAAACAATAAAGACAATGCAAACATAAGCATGACGATGCATGACATGACAATGAGCGGTGTTAGGTGTGCCGTAACGCGGTAGTAGGTGATACCGGCGAAAGGGGGAAACATACGGGAAGTATCCCCGGTGTTTCATATTTTCGGGCAGATGAACCGAAGGTGAAATGTTTCAGGTTCCCTATGCTAGGGACGTGTGGCAGACGAACAGGCTACGTATCTGGATTCGTCTCGTCGTTCCGAGCAACTTTCATGTACAAAGTTTTTCCATCCGAGCTACGGTTTATTTTATATTAATTTTCAAAGTTTTAAATCATTTTTAGAATTAACAGAATTAATTTAATTCGAAAATGTTTATTGCGTCATTATGACATCAGCAGTCAACTCTGACCGTTGACCTGGTCAACCTGACAGGTGGGTCCCACCTGTCAATGACTGTTAATTAATTAACACATTAACTAAATTAGTTAGTTAATTAGATTGTCTAACACATGTTAATTAGGTTAATTAGTTGTCCTATTTATTTATTTATTTATTTATTTTTATTATATTTTAAATTCTTTTTTTAAGTTCTCGTTTTTTTAATGTTCTGGGGAGGGGCCCCCTCGCCATAGGCTCACAGGGGCCAAACGGGGGCGGGTAAACAGGCACGCAGGCGCCAGCCCGAATGGGCGCGGGTGTGCGGGCGCCCGAGAACGGGCGAGCCCAAGCGACGGTTGCGGCGGCCGCCCACGGTGCACAGCGAGCGAGGCGACGGCGGGCAAGGGTCTTGGCGCGGAGGAGCAGCGGTAGCGCTAGGCAAGGTCATGGCCAGAGCAACGCGCGGGCGGCTGGGGCGCAACGACAGCAGGCAGGACTGTCGTGGTTCTAAGTCTGACAGTAGAATGGGGGGTAGGTATGGAGAGGCAAGATCCTAGCTATGGAGTAGTTGTACACACGAGTATTTAGCGAGTTCAGGCCCTTCTCGGAGGAAGTAACAGCCCTACGTCTTGGAGCCCGAAGGCGGTCGACTGATTTCTGTGTATATGAGTTACAGGGGTGCCAACCCTTCTACCAGTGGAGGGGGTGGCTTATATAGAGGACGCCAGGACCCCAGCCATCCCACGTAGCAGTGTCATCATGACCATTAAGACTACTTAATTACAGACCGTTTGGATGCAGAGTAGATCCTGAACTCGTGATGGTCGAGTGAGTCTTGATGGTCGAGTGTCTTCAGGTTTGTTAAGTGTCTTCTAGCTGGTCGAGTGGAGTCTCTCTTGGTCGACTGGAAGGTAGCTTCGTCTAAGGATGTCCTTGGGCATGGTATCCTAGATAGGTCTATGACCCTACCCTAGGTACATATCCTCATCATTAGCCCCCGAATGGATCGAGGTTCGAGTGAGGAAGGAGTTGATGATTTTCTCCGACTCATTTCTTGCGCTTTGATTGTGTTGTATCTTGGATTGGCGATTTTTCTTTCGGTGTTGGCGTCAACTTTTACTTCAGTCGCCTTGATCCATTCTTATCTTTTGTCGAGTGAACTTTTGAACTTTGGAGAACTCCCGAGTGATGGATCGCGGGAAAGATATTGTCTGACAGATTGATCTGCTGCTAGCGGATTTTGCGGGATCCAAAATTTGGGAAGTGCGCGAAGCGAGGCGGTCCGCGGCAATCGGACGGGATAAGGCGTGGATGCCTCAATTTCTGTGCCGCCTTTTTCACCACGTATCGTGCGTGCGCGACTGTTTCGGGATGTGACAGGATCGCTCGGACCCACTCGTCAGCCACTCGGAAACGCCCTTATATAAAGCGCCGGGGGAGGGTTTTTTGAACAGTGCCTTCCCATTCTTCTCTCTTCCCTCTCTGCCTCCGCCCACTGCGCCTGCTCCCGGCTCCGCCTATCCACCTCTCGCGTGCTTCGCCGGCGACAATGGTGAAGGAGAAGATGGCGGCCCTAGAGCGCGCGAAGAAGGCGACGGCGACGGGGCAAGCAAAGGGGAGACCGTCCAGTCGGGGCGGATCTTCGTCGAGGTCCCGCCTGTCGAAGGGTTGGGTCCAAGGGGATTGGATCCGCTCGACCATCACTGAGAAAGATCTCAACGACCTGGCTAATGAGGGACTGATCCCCCACGGGTCAGCGAGGCTCCCGGGGTCCGAGTGTCAACCGCAGCCGCAGGAGGGTGAGTGCGTTCTCTTAGCCACTCACGTAGATCGTGGTTTTTCTCTGCCGCCGAGTGTGTTCTTCCGTTTGTTTCTGAATTTCTTTGGGGCGCAACTCCACCATTTCAATCCCAATTCCATCGCCTATCTTGCTGCCTTTGTGTCCATGTGCGAGAACTTCCTGGGTTGTCGACCGCACTGGGGTCTCTTCAAGCACATATTCACCTGTCGCTCACAGCCTGTAAAAAAGGCGAGTCCGGATGATGAGAGGACCAAGGTTATTCAGATGTGTGGGGGTCTTGGGATTCAGTTGAGGAATAAGAGCACTTTCCCGACCATGACCCTTCCTGAGTCGGTCAGAGGGTGGCAGTCGACTTGGTTCTACTGCCAAGACGAGTCGACGCCGGGGCAGTCGACTGGTCTCCCTCCGTTCTCCATGGACCGAGTGGACAAACCGTCTTCTCTGAAGGTGCTTCCTGAGGAGAAAGCCAAGGTAAAAATGTTGATGGAGCGCGTGGTCCAACTCGTTCGGGACGGAGTGACGGGCATGGATCTTCTGGAAGTCTTCCTTAGGCGGCACATCCAACCGCTCCAGTACCGAGGCCACCCGATGTGGCTGTACTGCGGTACCGAAGACACCACTCGGGTCCATCCAGAAGCAGTCGACGACGCCACGCTGGAGAGGTGGGTGGCCGCCATCACAGGGAACAAGGACAACCCTCGAGGGACTAGGAGGATCCCGCCACTCGACTGTACTTATACTCCGGACGTGGTATGGCCACTTATTCCCGATTGTGATCTTGCTTTATCCATTCTGCTTTGCCGCGAATTGGTTGATTGATCTTTGTTTTGCTTTGTTGCCTGACAGGCCGCCACTGAATTGTACTCGATGCCCAAGGGGCGCAGACACCGACTGAGGAGGAGGAAGGAAGCGGGGGCGAAAGCCCGGAGGAGTGGGATTCAGATGCTGACGACGACGACGAGGGTGATGAATCTGGTGAGGAGGAAGAAGAGGAGGAGGAGGAGGAAGTTGCACCTCCCCGCTTGGAAAAACGCTTGAAGCTTGCCCATGATCCCGCGACTGAGCAGGGTAAGGGGGTCGCAACTGCTTCCCAGTCGACCAAGCGCCCTCGGACTACTTCTCCGGCACCGACTGAGAAGGCTCCGAAGCAATCTCGAGTGGCACCGTCGAAGCCCGCAAAGGTCTTGCCGAAGATGAAGATGGTGATCCCCACTATCTCAGGGTAATGGTAGTTTTGAGCTTTCCCTGTTTCATGAACTTGTTCTTGGTCGACTCATGGGGCAATCGACTAACTTTTGGAACTGCAGTGCTGCTACTTCCCACACTTCGGCGAGGGCCGAAGACCACGAGATGGAGGATGCTGCAACCTCGAAACCTGGTATGACTCCTGTGCTGCCGTTTTCAGCCGACTGACTTATTGTCTCTAATTTTGATTCTTTCTGTAGTTTCATCTAACATTGTTATTGACCTTCCTGACGACGACGACGAAGAACCACCATGGCCGAGGAGAAGCAAGAAAACGTCTCCTGGCAAGGCGACTCAGGATGTGCCGGCACCTGAGACATTGGTCGTGGAGGGAGACAATGTCACTCGACCCACCGTAACCTTCGCGGTGCTGTTGACGAGTGCTCGCCCTTCGTCGTCGAGTGCTGCTCAACCCTCGCTTTTCTCCACCTACCCTGTTCCAGAAGACCAAGCCAGTGCTGCTAGAGAAGCGATACGCCAAGCGGGGGTCATGATGGAGCAAGTGAAGGCGATACGAGAAGCTAGCCAGGCAGCCTATGACGCCAGTTCAGCTCTTCATAGTAATGTTCAGGTCAGTCGGTCACTGCCTGTTCTGTTAGGATATGATATATGTAAACTCTTCTTTCTGCAATTCTTAGAGTTTTTCCTGCACCCACTGGGTGTGTCGATTGAAATTCCGGACTAGTGGGGGCACGCTGAGTGCACCCACTGGGTGTAGTCCCCAAGGCTATGGTCGACTGCTGGCAGTCGACTATAGTCTTTATGTCTTAAGTTTTTTCCTTACTCGACTAGGTCGAATAGATTCATAGACCGGTGGGGGCATGCTGAGTGCACCCACTGGGCGTAGTCCCCGAGACTGTGGTCGACTGCTTGCAGTCGATTATAGTCTGAAGAACACCTCCGGGTTTTTTTTGTGTTGTTGGTCGACTGGTCGACTCTAACTGATGAAACTAGTGGGGGCACGCTGAGTGCACCCACTGGGTGTAGTCCCCGAGACTATGGTCGAATGTTTGCATTCGGCCGTAGTCTTAGAAACGCTATGATTTTTCCTTACTCACTCGGAAGTGAATTGTCTTTGACATCTGTCGATTGGTTCTTCCTAGAAATCATGTGACCTTGCGGCTCATTATACTGAGTTGGAGAACAAACACATTCAGCTCGAGCTTGATCTGAAACTGGCCCAAGAGAACTTGACGAAGGCGAAGGAGGAAGCTAAAGGTATGCTTGGTGAGGCCTTTGACGACTGCCTTTGCCTCTCACTTGTTTCCGAATCTAATCTCACTGTAACTTTGCAGGCAAAGTGAGGGATGCCCTGAAGAAACAAGAGCTTGAGTTGGCTGAGATGCAAAAAACTGATTTAGAGAAGACCAGGCTTGCGGATGAGAAGCTGGCTTCAGTGACTAAGCTTGAAGAAGAAAACACCAATCTGAAAGCTGCTCTTGATGTTGCCAACCAGGAGGTCAGTCGACTGAAAAGCGACAAGACCACCCTGAATGACAAGGCCAGTGAGTTGAAGAGAAAGAAGAATGATCTAGAGGCTTATCTGGGTGGACTCGCCAAGAAGTTGTTCCTCATGCTTGAAGGTAATCCTTTGTATCAAACAAATATTTTAATTGTAACCTCCGACTGTTTGTCTTGACTCGGTGGTTGTGCTTGCAGAATTTTGTTAGAACTTTGAAGAGGAGACTGGTCGACTGGAAGTAAACCTGGACCCCATCAACTCTCCTGTGAAAGATGAAGTCGCCATGAACATGCTCCGACTTGAATCTCGTGTTGCTGCCGTCATCGATTATCTCGCAAGGCTGAAGGTCGCAACTTCCCGCATCGACACAACACTCTAGCCAAGAGAGACACTCCAGAACGACCTCGAGTCTCTGATGACTCGACTGAACAAGGTCCCAAGTCGAGTGCAGGAGTGGAAGAAGTCTTCGGCCAGGTGCGGCGCGGATGTTGCTCTGTCTCTGGTCCGCGTTCACTGCAAGGATGCACGAGAGGACAAGCTGGTGGCTCTTAGGGTGACCAACACCAAGAAGCATGATTTTAGATCTTTCATGGATACCTTCATTGCCGCTGCCACTCGGATTGCAGATGGAATTGATCTGGACGAGTTTGTGGCACCTTCCAGCCCTCCACAGGAGGGGTAAAAAACTTCTGAGCTTGATACTTTAAATTTGCCTCGGTATGCCGAGTGAGTTTTGTAACCGACAAACCTTAACAGGCCTAGCGCCTGAGCACTTTCGGTTCCATTAGGTGTTATTCGAACTTGGGTTCGTCACTGAATATGTTTGCATTTGGTTTGAGGCGTCTTTTGCAGGTTAAAGCGAAGCGCTTATTGCCATCGACTTGTCCCCAAATTCACTTAGGCGAGCACTGGGCTGCAGCTAAGTCCCTAAGTGAGAGGTTTGCCCTCCACTCGGTAGGATTTTTAGATACTTAAGCGAGCACTGGGCTGCAGCTAAGCCCCCGAGTGGGAGGTCTGCTCTCCACTCGGTAGGATTTCAGACACTTAGGCGAGCACTGGGCTGCAGCTAAGCCCCCGAGTGGGAGGTCTGCTCTCCACTCGGTAGGATTTCAGATACTTA
>NC_041389.1:280270577-280271169 GCF_002162155.2 Triticum dicoccoides
TAGGATTTCAGACACTTAGGCGAGCACTGGCTGCAGCTAAGCCCCCGAGTGGGAGGTCTGCTCTCCACTCGGTAGGATTTCAGATACTTAGGCGGGTACTGGGCTGCAGCTAAGCCCCCGAGTGGGAGGTCTGCTCTCCACTCGGTAGGATTTCAGACACTTAGGCGAGCACTGGGCTGCAGCTAAGCCCCCGAGTGGGAGGTCTGCTCTCCACTTGGTAGGATTTCAGACACTTAGGCGAGCACTGGGCTGCAGCTAAGCCCCCGAGTGGGAGGTCTGCTCTCCACTCGGTAGGATTTTTGAATTGGTGGCGTAGCTCGGAAGGAGAGGGTAGTGGTCGTCCTGCTCCTCGTCCTCCTTGCAGAACGCATGTTGTACTTGTACTTAGGCGAGTTCTTGGACTGCAGCTAAGCCTCCGAGTGGAAGGCTGGCTCACCACTCGGTAGGAATTTATTTATCTTAGGCGAGTACTTGGACTGCAGCTAAGCCTCCGAGTGGAAGGCTGGCTTACCACTCGGTAGGATTTTATTTATCTTAGGCGAGTACTTGGACTGCAGCTAAGCCTCCGAGTGGAAGGCTGGCTTACCACTCG
>NC_041389.1:280271179-280279119 GCF_002162155.2 Triticum dicoccoides
CACTCGGTAGGATTTCGGACACTTAGGAGAGCACTGGGCTGCAACTAAGCCCCCGAGTGGGAGGTCTGCTCTCCACTCGGTAGGATTCCAGACACTTAGGCGAGCACTGGGCTGCAGCTAAGCCCCCGAGTGGGAGGTCTGCTCTCCACTCGGTAGGATTTCAGACAGTTAGGCGAGCACTGGGCTGCAGCTAAGCCCCCGAGTGGGAGGTCTGCTCTCCACTCGATAGGATTTCAGATACTTAGGCGAGCACTGGGCTGCAGCTAAGCCCCCGAGTGGGAGGTCTGCTCTCCACTCGGTAGGATTTTTGAATTGGTGGCGCAGCTCGGAAGGAGAGGGTAGCAGTCGACCTGCACCTCGTCCTCCTTGCAGAACGCATGTTGTACTTGTACTTAGGCGAGTTCTTGGACTGCAGCTAAGCCTCCGAGTGGAAGGCTGGCTTACCACTCGGTAGGATTTTATTTATCTTAAGCGAGTACTTGGACTGCAGCTAAGCCTCCGAGTGGAAGGCTGGCTTACCACTCGGTAGGATTTTATTTATCTTAGGCGATTACTTCGACTGCAGCTAAGCCTCCGAGTGGAAGGCTGGCTTACCACTCGGTAGGATTTTATTTATCTTAGGCGAAACGGATTTCGCAGCTAAGCCTTCGTGTGGGAGACTGGCTCACCACTCGGTTAGGATTTTTTTTACAGACTTGGGTGAATCGGATTCGGAGCCAAGCCACCCACTGGGAGATTGTTTTGAGAGGACAAAAGAAATACCGATTACAGGGAAGATTATAAAGCTTTCGTCTTTAATAAACAAACTACAGAAAAACTTTTATTACAACTCGTCCGAGTGAATACTTATGTGTAAAAGGGGCGGAGAAGTTCCGCGTTCCAAGCTCGGGGCTCGTCGATCTGATGCTCGACATTGTAAAGACGGTATGCTCCATTGTGGAGAACCTTGGTGACTATGAAGTGACCTTCCCAAGAAGGAGCAAGCTTGTGAGGTTTCTGCTGATCCACTCGGAGAACTAAATCTCCTTCCTGGAAGGCTCGACTCTTCACATTTTTGGCGTGGAAGCGACGCAAGTCCTGTTGGTAAATGGTCAATCTGATCAGAGCCATCTCCCTCTCTTCCTCTAAAAGGTCGACTGCATCCTGCCGCGCTTGTTCTGCTTCTGCTTCAGTGTAGAGCTCGACTCGAGGAGCATTATGGAGAAGGTCACTCGGCAAGACTGCTTCAGCCCCGTAGACCAAGAAGAATGGAGTTCTCCCAGTCGACCGGTTGGGCATGGTCCTTAACCCCCAAAGCACTGAGGGAAGTTCTTCGACCCATGCACCAGCCGCATGCTTAAGATCACCATCGAACGGGGTTTCAACCCTTTGAGGATCAAACCGTTGGCTCGTTCTGCTTGTCCATTCGACTGTGGGTGAGAAACTGAAGCGTAGTCGACTCGCGTGCCTTGAGATATGCAGAAAGCTCTAAACTCTTCGGAGTCGAAGTTTGACCCGTTGTCAGTGATGATGCTATGCGGGACCCCGTATCTGAATATCAATTCTCTGATGAAGCTGACAACAGTACCGGCATCGAGGTTCTTGATGGGTTTAGCTTCGATCCACTTAGTGAACTTGTCGACTACTACCAGCACATGGGTAAAACCGCTTCTGCCTGTTCTCAAAGGACCGACCATATCCAAACCCCACACTGCAAAGGGCCAGACGAGTGGTATAGTCTTCAAAGCTGACGCGGGCTTGTGTGACATATTGGAGTAAAATTGGCATCCCTCGCACTTGTCGACTATCTCCTTCGCCATTTCATTCACTCTTGGCCAATAAATACGGCTCGGTATGCTTTGGCCACGATGGTCCGAGAGGACGCATGATGGCCACAGGTTCCCGAGTGAATGTCATCAAGGATTATTCGACCTTCCTCTGGCGTTATGCATTTCTGACCAACTCCAGTCGCGCTTTCTCTGTACAACTGTCCCTTTATCACGGTAAAGGCTTTAGATTGGCGGACGATCTGTTGAGCCTCTTCTTCGTCCCCCGGGAGCTCTTTCCTCAAGATATACGTGATATATGGTACTGTCCAATCTGGAGTGATCACTAGAACTTCCTTGATCAGGTCGACCACCGCTGGGACTTCAACCTCAGTCGGGTCCATGACACTCTTAGGTTGCGGGGCTTCATCGGTAAAAGGATCTTCTACGACTGACGGAGTGTGGATGTGTTCCAAAAACACATCACTGGGGATAGCTTCTCTCTTGGATCCTATCTTCGCCAGATCGTCAGCTGCTTGATTTTTCAGTCGGGGTATGTGGTGGAGCTCTAACCCCTCGAACTTCTTTTCGAGCTTCCTCACCGCATTGCAGTATCCAGTCATGGCTGGGCTTCTAACGTCCCACTCCTTCATCACTTGATTGACCACCAAATCTGAATCGCCATAGACCATAAGGCGACGGATGCCGAGTGAATGGCCATGCGTAATCCATACAAGAGTGCTTCATATTCTGCTTCATTGTTGGAGGAATCAAAGTGGATCTGGAGCACATATCTGAGGTTGTCTCCTCGGGGGGAAACCAAAACGACCCCAGCACCAGAACCATTTAACATCTTAGAGCCATCAAAGAACATGGTCTAATGCTCCGAGTGGACTTGAGTCGGCTGTTGTTGCTCAATCCACTCGGCAAGGAAATCTGCTATAGCCTGGGACTTAATGGCTTTCTTTGCCTCGAATTTGATATCAAGGGGAAGGAGTTCAATCGCCCATTTAGCCACTCGACCAGTTGCATCTCTGTTGTGCAGAATTTCTGACAATGGTGCGTCGCTGACGACTGTAATGTCATGATCAGAGAAATAATGAGCAACCTTCTTCATTGTCATGTAGATCCCATATACGAGCTTCTGATAATGAGGATATCTTTGCTTCGATGGGGTCAAAACTTCAGAGAGATAATACACTGGGCGCTGAACTTTGAAGGCTTTCCGTTCTTCTTCCCGCTCGACCGTAAGTACTGTACTGACGACTTGTCCTGTGGCTGCAATATAAAGCAACAGAGGCTCTTTGCTGATTGGAGCAGCAAGCACCGGCTGGGTGGAGAGCAGAGTTTTTAGCTCGACAAACGCCGCATCAGCTTCTGGAGTCCACTCGAACTTGTCTGCCTTCTTCATCAGTGGGTAAAGAGGCAACGCCTTTTCACCGAGGCAAGAGATGAATCGACTTAACGCGGCCAAGCATCCAGTAAGCTTCTGGGCGTCATGCACACGGATAGGGCGCTTCATTCGGAGTATGGTACCAACTTTTTCTGGGTTAGCATCAATTCCTTGTTCGGAAACGAGAAAACCGAGTAACTTTCCGCCAGGTACTCTGAATGTGCACTTTGATGGATTGAGCTTTATATCATACCTCCTGAGATTGGCAAATGTTTCAGCTAAGTCAGTCAACAGGTCGGAACCCTTTCGCGACTTGACCACGATATCATCCATGTATGCTTCCACATTCCGATTGATTTGAGTGAGTAAACACTTTTGAATCATTCTCATGAACATGGCTCCGGCATTCTTGAGGCCGAATGGCATGGTGATATAGCAGAAGCACCCGAATGGAGTGATGAAAGCTGTTTTGATTTCGTCGGGCCCATACAGACGGATCTGATGATACCCGGAATAAGCGTCTAGAAAAGACAATCTCTCGCACCCTGCGGTCGAGTCGACAATTTGGTCGATGCGAGGGAGAGGAAAATGATCTTTCGGGCAGGCCCGATTGATATGTTTGAAATCAATGCACATACGAAGGGAATTGTCCTTTTTGGGAACCATGACGACATTGGCAAGCCACTCGGAGTGGTATATCTCTCGGATGAACTCTGCTGCAAGGAGTTGAGCCACCTCCTCGCCAATGGCTTTTTTCTTCTGAACGGCAGACCGTCGAAGATGTTCCTTAACAGGTTTTGCTTTTGAATCGACTCTAAGGCGATGCTCAGCCAGTCCCCTCGGAACACCCGACATGTCAGCTGGCTTCCATGCGAAGATGTCCCAGTTCTCACGGAGGAACTGGATGAGCGCTTCTTCCTATTTAGAGTCGAGTGTTGTGGAAATATGGGTCGGAGCTGCATTGGGGTCAGTCGGGTGGATATGAACTGGCTTCGTCTCACCGGACGACTGAAATGCTGACTCTGTGGCGGGCTTCTTGGCCCGCAGTAAATCACTCAGATCTGCATTCTTCTTGTATCCCTCTAGCTCTACCACTGTTATCTGGTCATCTGCAATCTTTGAGCCTTTTTGAAAACACTCCTCCGCTTTCTTCCGGTTGCCAGTGATGGTGATCACGCCTTTGGGGCCAGGCATCTTTAACTTGAGGTACACATAGCATGGTCGAGCCATGAAGCGGGCGTAGGCTGGTCTTCCCAAAATGGCGTGGTAGGCGCTCTGGAAATCCACGACTTCATATGTCATCTTCTCTTTGCGGAAATGTTTCGAGTCACCGAACACCACATCCAGAGCTATTTGGCCGAGTGACACGGCCTTCTTTCCTGGGATGACTCCGTGAAAACTCATGTTGCTGGAACTGAGTCTGGACATCGGAATGCCCATTCCCTTGAGCGTCTCCGCATACAGTATATTCAACCCGCTGCCGCCATCCATCAATACCTTCGTCAGTCGAGTGCCTTCGACGACCGGGTCGACCACCAGCGCTTGCCTCCCAGGGGTGGCAATGTGAGTAGGATGGTCAGACTGGTCGAAAGTAATGGGAGTTTGCGACCATCTCAGATAGTTTGGTGTCGCCGGGGCGACCATATTGACCTCACGGTTGATCACTTTCAGTCGACTTTTGCTCTCTACATCAACAAAAATCATCAGAGTGGAGTTGACATGAGGGTACTCTCCATCACTGTCCTCCTTGTCCTCAGCCTTGTCCGACTCCTTCTCTTTATCTTTCGGCTGTTTCCCTTGAAACTGCTGGATTAAGAGCTGGCACTGGCGAGTGGTATGCTTTGGGTAGATGAAGTTACCCTCTTCGTCTTTCTTCGTGTGGATATGACACGGTAGATCCATCACATCATTACCTTCCTTATCTTTTACCTTCTTGGGGTTCCAAGATCCTTTGGGCTTCCCTTTGAATTTGCCATGAGTCACGGCCAGAGCCTCTCCAGGAGCTGCTGGCTCGGCCTTCCGCTTTTGCTTCCGACTGGAGTTTCCTTTATCCGACTGACTCGGCTTGTACTTGCCGCTCCGTAGTCGGTCCTCTTCTTCGCCGTTGGCGTACTTGGTGGCTATTTCCATCATCTGACTCAGGGTCATATCTCCAGTTCGACCAAACTTCAGGCTCAACTCTCTGTTCTTGACGCCATCCTTGAAGGCGCAAACCGCTTGATGGTCTGACACATTCTCTACAGCATGATGCAAAGTGATCTACCTCTGGATGTAATCGCTCAGTGTTTCACTCGACTTTTGTACACAAACTTGCAGCTCAGTCAATCCGGCAGGTCGCTTGCAAGTTCCCTCCAATGTCCTGACGAACACTCGAGAAAGATCTTCCCAGGTGTAAATGCTGCTAGGAGCTAACTGATTCAACCACGCCCTGGCCGAACCCTCTAGCATAAGTGGCAAATGTTTCATGGCCACCTCATCATTACCGCCACCAATCTGAACAGCCACTCGGTAGTCTTCGAGCCAAGTTTCAGGCTTAGACTCTCCGGTGAACTTACTCACCCCAGTCGCCAACCTGAAGTTGGGGGTATCACTGCGGCTCTGATCGCTCTGCTAAAACATTCTGGACCTGAAACGTGGACTCGGCTGCTTGTGGGCACATCTCTGTCATGACCACCTTTATGAGCTCTATTTCGGTCGACCAAACCTTGCACGATGATGGATCTCGCGTCAAAGCCTGGCTCTTTGGGGTCGACTGGAGCTCTCCACCCAACACTGAGCTGGCGCCTGTCATCTTACTGCCGATGGGCGTTAGACCCACTTTTCGGAGGAGGAGTGGGCACTCGACGCCTGTCATCACGATCAAATCGATCATCATAGTGGTCCCGCCGGCCTTCACGTCCCATGCGCCTCGGAGGCGACCTTGGACTGTGAGCCGATTGAATAGTATTCGCAGCGACGGATCGACTGTGAATCCTGTTGCGCGACTATGACACAGCTGAATTCTGATCTCCTGCCGCCCGGAGCAAATCTCTGATCTGCATCGAGCCTCTTCCAGCCACTGACAGAGAGGGCTGAATTGACTCCGCTATGCGGGCTGCAGCTGCCAAATTCTGAATTGGGGTTTCATATACCTGAGTTGGTTGTGGAAAGAGCTGACGTCGGTTGGAGTTGGTCACTCGTTGACGCGCACGCTCGTCGAGTGCTCGCTGGAGGTTCTCCAGTCGAGTGCGTTCAGCCAGGTCGGCTAAACGTGCCTCTTCCAGGGCACGAGCCTCAGGAGTTTCTCCTGCAATGGGAGTAGGCAGGGCATCCATGTTCCGGTGGTGAAGTTCTTCCCTCTGCTGGGAAGTGAGCGGCTCGGGTTGGTACTCTTCATGGGCTTGAGCGGGGTCGTCCTCGTCGTCCATCCCGTCGCTGCGGGGGAAACCGGGAGGACTACGGGGCCCGTTGACCATCAGGACCTCCGCCGCTGGATCACTGCTATCGCACTCGGATGCAGTCTCTACTGAGCCAGTCGACAGGTCCAACAGGTCGTAGAGAGATTCGTCGGGCTCAATCGCCGCGACTTGGGTGGTGGCCGATTGGCGAGCCACCGCGTGTCTCACCCATCGCTGGAGCCTTGACCGACCGGAGCGCTTGCGCTGGCGGGAGACAGGGAGGGAGGACGGTGCAGGAGTCGACCGGTATGGGGTCGACAGCTGCCGCAGCAAGACGCCGCGGACACACGCCCGAAAGTGCGTCGCCCCGCAGACGGGGAGCGCGTCGATGTCGAGTGGTGCCTCCTGGAGCCAAGCGGAGTCGTCGGCAATGAAAGTGAGTGCACCGAGACGGATCTCATGGCCCTCGACCAGAGCTCCGCCGGAAACCATGATGAAGGCGATCGGACAAATTGCAACTTCTCCAAAAAAGTCGCTAAGACACCTGCCCCACGGTGGGCGCCAACTGTCGTGGTTCTAAGTCTGACAGTAGAATGGGGGGTAGGTATGGAGAGGCAAGATCCTAGCTATGGAGTAGTTGTACACACGAGTGTTTAGCGAGTTCAGGCCCTTCTCGGGGGAAGTAACAGCCCTACGTCTCGGAGCCCGGAGGCGGTCGACTGATTTCTGTGTATATGAGTTACAGGGGTGCCAACCCTTCTACCAGTGGAGGGGGGTGGCTTATATAGAGGACGCCAGGACCCCAGCCATCCCACATAGCAGAGGATTAAAGTACATTAAGGTCGGGCGTTACTGGTAACACCCTACTTAAAGTGTCATCATGACCATTAAGACTACTTAATTACAGACCGTTTGGATGCAGAGTAGATCCTGAACTCGTGATGGTCGAGTGGGTCTTGATGGTCGAGTGTCTTCGGGTTTGTCGAGTGTCTTGTAGCCGGTCGAGTGGAGTCTCTCTTGGTCGACTGGAAGGTAGCTTCGTCTAAGGATGTCCTTGGGCATGGTATCCTAGATAGGTCTATGACCCTACCCTAGGTACATATCCTCATCAAGGACCACATGGCAGCGGCGACTAGCGCCGGCGCAGTCGACAGGAGGGTGGCACGGACGAGACGTGGGTCACCGACGACAGATGGGGAGAAGGGGAGAGGCTATGGCCTCACCGATGATGTAGGGCATGGGGCAGCGGGGGTCGTGGAGGGGTTTGGGGACAACGACGACGGAGAGGAAGCAGTCCGGCGAGGTGGCGGAGGCAGGCCGGCGAGGGAGCTCCGGCAACGATGGGGTCCAACGACATCAGAGGCGATGACGGTGAGCGCCGGCGACGGGGGTTGGGGCGCCATACCCGAACCAGTTCGGGCAGAG
>NC_041389.1:280279469-280286586 GCF_002162155.2 Triticum dicoccoides
AGGGGGGTGCGAGGAGCGAGGAGAGTGGGGGGGTGTTCTCCTCGATCCAGATTGGATCAAGAGGGGGGAGAGGGAGTGGTGACGTGAGGGGGAAAGTAGGGGAGTGGGGGGGGGCTAGGGTTTCGGGGGGAGCAAGGGTTAAGGCGGCGGGGTGGGCCGGCCTGCTCGTGCGGCTGATGCCAGCTGGGCCACTTGGCCCAGCGGGGGGTTCCTGTTTCCCTTTCTTCTTTTTTTGGTTTGCTCGTTTTCCCTTTCTTTTTTTTCAGTTTCTTTTCTGTTTATCTTTTACCTTTGTTTTATAAATTATAAATCTAGCCCCTAAATTAGTACTAATACTTATGACTCTGCCATAATTGATTTGGCACTCTAAACAATTAGTTTATATTTGTTTAGTATTTAAAAGACATTTAAATATTAGTTTTACTGCAGTTTTTTATTAATTTAGCGCTTTTAACTACTTTATAAAAAGATGTTTTCTCCACCATAATTACCTACGCATTATTTGTCACATCTCGAACATTTTAGTTTTAAAGTTTGAAAACTTTTGATGTTTGCCTTGATTTTAAATTTGAAGTTTGAACTGGGTTTCTAACTGACGCGAGTTTATCAACAGTAACCGAGGTGATGTGGCATCATTAGCAGAGGTTCACTATAGCTTTATTATCCAGGCGTCACAATTCTCCTCCACTACAAGAAATCTCATCCCAAGATTTAAGCGGTGGAGTAAGGGGGGGAAGGTGCTGGTAGCGATAAACCTAACGAGTCTTCTCGGTCTTGGCTGCCCTTTCGAAGAGGTTGATCCCTTTCGTTGATGTCTTCATTTCTGTGCTTTAAGTCACCATGATCAAGTCGTCATCCTTTCTTCGGCATCTCCATTGTCCTACGAACGCGACCAAGGGGAAAAACTCCGGAAGAACACGTCTCCACAAAGCTGGGCATCTGACGGTGAACTCAATGGGAAATGCACAAGGTATCCCACGAGTTGTATTTCAATGAATTCGTTGAGTGCAATATACGATGGTACCAAAGCTTCAAACGGGTAGGCAATCATTCGATGACTAGACAGAAGCTGGAATGGGGGTTTCAACAACGAGAATAACATGGTATTTTATTCCAGGATGAATAATGGTATAGCATTTAGCTCGTGAATCACATACGACGCCAGGTGCAAAGGATACATTAGAATCCGGGTTGTAAAGAAGAGTCAGGTTTCGATCCAGTGGACCTGTGGGTTATGGGCCCACCATGTGGGTTGAAAGTAGGATGGGTGGGGACATCTTGCGCACACGCGACAGGGAGGCATGTCAGTGAATAGCTTGTCAGCTATGCCGGCAACAATGTCGATACCAAGGATGGGGAACGAAGAGAGCAATTTTCCTGCTTGTTGAACGAGGCGAACCAATTGGCAAAGTTATCACCCATCGGTGGTTACCGGAATGTCATAAACAATAGTAACAGGGTCTTACAAACAGAGTGGTACAACAAGGTGCCTACCAAAGCAGGGAATTATCTCTGCTCAGTTAAGTCAAATTCAGGAAAGGTTAAACAAAAGAATGGAAAGGAAAACACAATTTTCAGATTAAACAGAACAATGGAAAGAAAAATTGTGATTACACACAATTATTAGGAGTATATCCTTCCCATGTACAAGTAGAACATGGCATACAGGGTAGGAGAGCAAGTACCCAACCATTCAGATAAGAGGCAAGGATTAATCAAGATGTTACCCGTACAATGGATAACTGACCAAGAAACATTTAGCATCGCTCCTCCAATGTTCTTGTTGATGAGCGGGGTATCATAGTCATGCTTCGAGGTAGCAATGATACGGTGTTCCAATCAAGGGCCAGACTTTGGATACACATATGATCCATTAGGAGCAACTTATAAAATAATTCTTACAATTTCCCCCAGGAAGAATGGTTATCCTTACAAAAGAAATTGTAATGATAGGTCCTCCAGCCAGGGGTGCTAGGCATGACATCATATTACTGGGTCATCAAAGGATCAACATCATAACTCCTGGAAAGTTGTCCCAACCATCATATCTGACCGAGATTCAGATCCGATTGGTGTCATGATACCTTAGACTCAGGATGTCCGAGAAGAAAAGGTGCGACACAAATTGACGAAATGACATTGCAAGATTCTCGGTAAATGAACTATGGGAGCGGGTTCCTGAAACTATAGTTCATCATTAAACCAAGAAGGCAATGAGGAGGTGGCTGATGGGCTCAGCGACAATTCATCGAGAATTCCAAATGAATGGATTTCCACAATAATGTGAACAAGAAGATGACACTTGTCAATTCAAATGATATAATGTTGTATGCCCGAGGAAAACATACACCATCAATCATTAGCTCAAAGGTGTGCCTGAAATATGACCTTAGGAAGCAAGATCAATGTTAGAGTGACGATTCAATAACCAACAATCTAAGAACAAACTGTCGATCGTTAACTTCAAAGCAATAGGGTTGCTAGAAGTACATAACTCAAGCAGCATCGTTAGTATATTGTATCCCGGTTAAAAACAACATGGGGACCAAGGAAGAATGGTGATGGTGAGAAGTATCATCATACCGAGAATTTCTAAGAGGTGGAGCAATCCCTACAACATTCTCGACATAATAGAAAGTAATACTTCAAGGCAGAACACAACACTAGCTGGAGAGCAAGTTGCATTCATAATGTGGACAAGTTCGCGATGAAAGGAAGTCAAGGGTGTTGTCAATGATAATAAAAATCATCAAGGGCAAGGAGGGTATTTCTCATCATGAACACAATTGACATCTCGGAAGAAGTCAAAGTGTTGAAGGTGATCCGACACATTTGCCGGGAGGTTTCAAGAGGATGCAATCAAATAACAACGACAACAAGCAAGGAAATGACGAAGTGGCAAGTTATAGGATCAATATATAAGAGGCAAGCTCGGAACCAAAGTTGCCTTTCAAGACAAGCAACAAGATGTTAAAAGCTTGACGTAAGTCGTGCTCACACACTGAAGAATTCGTGCACCAGAGAAGGACAAGGTAGCACAGTCAAAGGTAGCAAGACCAGGATGCAGTCGATAGTCTAGGAATGACCAGATTGAATTCAAAATTTCCTACTAAAAATACTAGGGGTATTTGATTTGTAGTGCGGAATAATTTCACTAGTCGGTGTCCTCGGTTGATAACAACCCAGAACCCGTAGAGTGATTACGACAAGGAAATACATTACTTCAACAAAGTTAGTAAGATGTGGTGCAATGGCAAGACATCTCCGAGATACCAGGGGGTAATACTCGAAGGTAGAACATGATAGAAGTAGAACCGGGTCATTGACCCATGACAATAGATACTTCAACCTTGCCAAAAATAGACGAGGCACTGGAATGAATTCCCATCAGATATATTAGATCAGGACAGCATGGTCGGAACCATAACTGTAAGGAATCAATTTCAAGAATACCGAAAGAATCAAAGCTGGATAATCATTTTGCAAGAATCTTTCGAGACGGTCTACATCATTTTCATGGGCATGAACACAAAGTTCAAGGTCGACTCCCACTTCTTTAATGCATATCATTTCATTCACCTCTCGCTTTGATTTAACTGTAGTGGGAATTTTATTTGGTAGAACACCGGAAGAGTATGACTTGTGAAAACTTTCGGGTTCTCACGGATTAGGGGAAGGCATAGGTTCAACCCATCGGGCATCTTAGTAACATATACCACAAGTTTCAAAAGTAAATACACAAGCTCGAAAGCAGAGCATGGTTGGCCAAGCAGAGGACACAATTTACCAAAGTCATTATGTATCAGGGGAAGAACTCACAAGGTGATTGAATGTGAAGGACACTGTCGGATAAAAATCCAACAAGGGATCGGGCGATCCACAGCGAAGCTGATGTGAGTATCGGTTCTCACTCAGAGGAAGAAAGAATGCAGAGGCATCAGATTCAAGAATCACCTAATTAGTATGATGCTTAAATAGAAAGAAATTATGGTTTCCAAAATGAAGGGTCATAAGCAGATGCTCTGATCAAGGATGGATAAGTTGAAAACACTTAGTTGGACAATCAATAAAGGTTTGAATTGCCGAGAACCAACTCATGTCCGGAATGACGTCGGACTCAGAAACATAATTTTAAAAAGGATAACCTGATGACTGCGTGCATACACACATATTGAATCAATAGGCTCAAAATGACTAAGACAAGGGATGTTATCGAGGACTACTAGTCATATGGAATTAACCATAATGTAAGCAGGCAAGAATTTCAAGAATAACATGCTACAAAGGATTTTAGAAAGATCGAAAAGTATTTCGAAGAATTTTGTGAGACACATGAACAATTGAGAAGAACGGATCCTCGATAAATGTGAGGAAAAAACCGTAAGGGTTTTCATGCGAAATAAAAAAACAAGACATTAAACTCAAAGGATTCTCGGGGCAACGGAGAATAGTTCGAGGCATCTTGTAACCATAAGAGCGATGAGAAATGATCATGAGAATGACAAGTGCATGCACATATCCATGGAGATATATCGGTGGCAGTGAATTGCAAAGGCGATGAACACAAGAGTCTTGGGAAAATACCGAGGGATATCCTCAGAATCTTTTGACGAAGCAGGCGATCTTCCGAAATGAGGGCTCCTCGGGAGAAATAGTTATGAGAACCTAGAGTTAGAGTTAGCAAAATCATTTAACCCGAATAGAAGAGAGATCAGAGTCCCAGAGCATAGACGAGGAGTAAAAGATCCTAATACCACCCAATGGCGACGTGGGCCCGTAAGCCGCACAACCTAGTTGGTAAAAACTTTTTCAATGACTAGACTCAGCTTCGGCCAAGGAGTTTGGAAGGGGGATTCCTACAGGCAGTCGGCTCTGATACCAACTTGTGACACCCCCGATTCAATCGTACACAAATCATGCACGCAAACGTGTACGATCAAGATCAGGGACTCACGGGAAGATATCACAACACAACTCTAAAAGTAAAATAAGCCATACAAGCATCATATTACAAGCCAGGGGCCTCGAGGGCTTGAATACAAGTGCTCAACATAAACAAGTCAGCGGAAGCAACAATATCTGAGTACAGACATAAGTTAAACAAGTTTCCATAAGATGCCTAGCACAAACTGGAATACAAATCGAAAGAGGCGCAGGACTCCTGCCTGGGATCCTCCTAAACTACTCCTGGCCATCGTCAGCGGCCTGCACGTAGCAGTAGGCACCTCCAGTGTAGTAGGAGTCGTCATCGACGGTGGCGTCTGGATCCTAGGCTCCAACATCTGGTTGCGACATCCGGGAAGAAGAAGAAAAGGGGGAAAAGAGGGAGCAAAGCAACCGTGAGTACTCATCCAAAGTACTCGCAAGCAAGGATCTACACTACATATGCATGGGTATATGTGTAAAGCGGCAATATCGGTGGACTAAACTACAGAATGCCAAAATAAGAGGGGGATAGCTAGTCCTATCAAAGACTACGCTTCTGGCAGCCTCCGTCTTGCAGCATATAGAAGAGAGTAGATTGATGTCCTCCAAGTAGCATCGCATAGCATAATCCTACCCGGCGATCCTCCCTCGTCGCCATGTGGGAAAGAGATCACCGGGTTGTCTCTGGAACTTGTCTGGGTGTGTTTTATTAAGTATCCGGTTCTAGTTGTCATAAGGTCAAGGTACAACGCCGGGTCGTCCTTTTACTGAGGGACAAGGCTATTCGAATAGATCACCTTCCCTGCAGGGGTGCACCACATAACCAAACACACTCGATCCCATTTGGCCAGACACACTTTCCTGGGTCATGCCCGGCCTCGGAAGATCAACACGTCACAGCCCCACCTTGCACGACAGAGAGGTCAGCACGCCGGTCTAAATCCTATGCGCGCAGGGGTCTGGGCCCATCACCCATTGCACACCTGCACGTTGCGAGGGTGGCCGGTGAGCAGACCTAGCAACCTCCATTACAAAGGATGTTGCGTTACACGGTCCAACCCGGCGCATGCCGCTCAGTCGCTTACGTCAAGAAGGCTTCGACTGATACCACGACGTCGAGTGCCCATAACTGTTCCCGCGTAGTTGGTTAGTGCGTATAGGCCATTGGCCAGACCCAGATCAAATACCAACATCTCGTTAAACGTGTTATTATGAAGTAACCGCGAACGCTGACCAAGGCCAGGCCCACCTCTCGCCTAGGTGGTCTCAACCTGCCCTGTCGCTCCGCCACAAAGATCCA
This sequence comes from Triticum dicoccoides, assembly GCF_002162155.2. NCBI lineage: Eukaryota > Viridiplantae > Streptophyta > Magnoliopsida > Poales > Poaceae > Triticum > Triticum dicoccoides. Next base: position 280,285,696 of record NC_041389.1, read on the forward strand.
CACAGAGGGCCGTCAGGACAAATGTCCTTTCAGCCCCCAATTCGTGAATCACTCGTGAGTACTCTACTAGCCGACCCGACTTTAGTCATCATATGTATAGTATGTAAGTATGTATAGTATATACCCGTGATCACCTCCTGTAACAACCCGGATGTAACTTTCCATCTTTGTATCTCCAACTCTTGCCATTATCGGCCATGTGTTATGATATTCCCTCCGTGGTTGGGTTTTGTCTTTTGTTTTGCATCTTATTTTTGTCATGCATCTCATATCATGTCATCATGTGCATTTCATTTTGCATACGTGTTCGTCTCATGCATCCGAGCATTTTCCCCGTTGTCCGTTTCGCAATCCGACACTCCCACATCCACCGGCGCACCCCTCTTGTCTCTTTTCGTGTGCGGGTGTTAAATGTTCTCGGAATGGACCGAGCCTTGCCAAGTGGCCCTGGTATAGCACCGGTAGGCCTCCTGTCAAGTTTCGGGTCATTTGGAGCTTGTTTGGTACTCCAACGGTTAACCGCATAACCGCAAAGGCCTCTTTTGAGTTGCAGCCCAACACCCCTCCAAAACAGCCCAATAACCCATCTAAGTCACTTCCATGCTCTCCGTCATCGGATCACGATCGTGTGGGCGAAAACCGCATCTCATTTGGACACTCCTAGCTCCCTCTACCTATAAAAACACCCCTCCCCCGAAATCCCGGATCATTTCCTACCCTAACCCTAGCCCCGCTCCTCTCCGTGCCGCCGGACACGTCCAGACGGAGCCGGACGCGTCCGCCGCCGCGCCCCGGACGAATCGGATCCTGCCACGTGGGCAGCCCGTGCCCACATCGCCGCCGCCTCCCGCGCAGGCCCGCCGGGCCCAGGCGGGGCCCTCCCGACCCACG
>NC_041389.1:280286977-280296530 GCF_002162155.2 Triticum dicoccoides
CGGCCGCGCGCCTCCCGCGCCCCGCCGCCCGGGCCGGTCGCCGCCTTCTCTGGCAGCCGCGCCGCCCCAGCCTCCTCTCCGGCCGTCCGCCTCTTCCCCGAGCTCTCCCCGGCGGCCTTCTTCCTCTCCAGCTCCGGCGAGGCTCCGGCCGCCTCGGCATCCATGCGCCCAGATCTGGATCTGGGATTAGGTTGATTTTCTTCTCCCCCGAGATTCGTCCAAGTCCTTATCTGCCATTAATTTTGTTGCATGTTCATCGCACCACATCTTTGCACTCATGGCTCCGTTTTGGGCGTGTAGCATACTGAATTGTTCATATCGAAGAGTACATCATTTCATCTCATTGCATCATTTACATTTGAGCTCATCTTGATCCCAGAAATGCTGTTGGAAGAGTACTTCATAATGTTAGTTTCAGATTCGTATCAGAACATGCACTTTTGTCATTTTTGCCATGATTGATGTGTGCATCCTATGTACTTGATCCCTACATGTGTTTTGAACTATGACATGTCTTCTTTACATAGGTTCTTACCATGTATTTTTGTGATCAATGTGGTGACTAGCACAAGCATGCAAACTAGGCTTCGTGATATTACTGATTTTAGTCCCTGTTCTGCTGTTATTTTGATGCCATGTAAACATGATGCTACAGAGAGTTCCATGCATATTTTGAGATACTTCAGTAAGGGTGTTTTGAACATATAGTTATGCTCTATCCATCAATGGTCATGGTTGCAATTATGGAGTAGTCTAGGATGTCATTTTCGTGCTCTACTTTTGCTTCAAAATGTTTCCTGGTAGATTGTTTACATGTTATTCAATTTTGCCAAGGTTGTTGTAGTTGATCCAGGTATGCTATGATGTTGTTCTTGCCATGTATGGCTTCTATGCCATGTCTTCTTGATGGATGTATGCTTAGTTTATCATGAAATGCTCTATAGTGAGTGCATCAAGCTCGCGAAGGTGCCTTCATAATTCTGACAATGCCATGCTTTGTTTGCTGAATCTGTTAACGAAACTTGCTATGTTCACGTGGGTGCCATCATATTTTCTGATCCTTTTTGGCTTATGGTAAGTAAGGGAATTTTAATCTATGCTTTGAGTAGATTCATGCCATGTCTTGTTTTGCTATTATAAGTTCCTATAGCATGTTGATAACTTGCTATGAACATTGCTTCGTGATGCTGTTTATGCCATGTCCAACCTGATATTTTTAGCTCTTTTGCCATGCTTGTTTGAACTTGTTATGATGTGATTTAGCCGTAGCTCAGTGTTCCTCTTTTGTTAAGCATCTCCTGTAGATCACTGCCATATGTTTTGTTTTTATGTTGGGGTGCTGTAGCATAATTTCTTGTTGCATGCTAAGTAGCATCATGCTGTTAATCGCAGCTTTGTGCCATTCTTGTCTTGCTTGCCATTTGCAAACCGTGCATCCGTTTCAGGTGATCCTTATATCAATTTCAACCTAAATCATCTCATCTTTCTAGCGGCATACTTGGTTTGCCAAGTTGATGCCTTGTTCATCTTTTTTCCTCCCGAAGCACACATAAGCATTGCATATCACATCTCGCATATCATGACATGTATTGCATCATGTTGCTTGTGCATTGCACCGTGATTTATTGTGGTTCCTTTGCTTGTGTTCTTGCTTTGGGTAGACCTGGGAGACGAGTACGTGCACGAGGAACCTGTTGAGAACGCTTACGAGGATCAAGCCTTCGACAACTCTGAGAACCTTGCAGGCAAGATGACCATACCTTCGATATCACTTCTATCTTTGCTTGCTAGTACTCGCTCTATCGCTATGTTAGCTCTACCTGCCATTGTTTATCATGCCTCCCTATTGCCATGTCAAACCTCTAACCATCCTGTCCTAGCAAACCATTGTTTGTCTATGTCACCGATTTTGCTCAGCCCCTCTTATAGCGTTGCTAGTTGCAGGTGAAGATGAAGTTTGTTCCTGGTCGGAACATGGATATTTTGGGATATCACAATATCTCCTGTTTAATTAATGCACCTTATATACTTTGTAAAGGGTGGAAGGCTCGGCCTTATGCCTGGTGACTTGTTCCACTCTTGCCGCTCTAGTTTCCGTCATACCGGTGTTATGTTCCTTGATTTTGCATTCCTTACACGGTTGGGTGATTTATGGGACCCCCTTAACAGTTCGCTTTGAATAAAACTCCTCCAGCAAGGCCCAAACTTGGTTTTACCATTTGCCACCTAAGCCCTTTTCCCTTGGGTTTTCGCGAGCCCAAGGGTCATCTTTATTTAACCCCCCGGGCCAGTGCTCCTCTGAGTGTTGGTCCAAACTAGAGCACCGTGTGGGACCATTCCTTGGCAACTTGGATTACGTCGGAACCTGTACGCTTAGCTTATCCGGTGTGCCCTGAGAACGAGATATGTGCAGCTCCTATCGGGATTTGTCGCCACAGCGGGTGGTCTTGCTGGTCTTGTTTTACCATTGTCGAAATGTTTTGCGAACCGGGATTCCGAGACTGATCGGGTCTTCCCGGGAGAAGGTTTATCCTTCGTTGACCGTGAGAGCTTATGATGGGCTAAGTTGGGACACCCCTGCAGGGTATATTATCTTTCGAAAGCCGTGCCCGCGGTTATGAGGCAGATGGGAATTTGTTAATGTCCGGTTGTAGTTAACTTGACACTTGGCTTCATTAAAATGCATCAACCGTGTGTGTAGCCGTGATGGTCTCTTCTCGGCGGAGTCCGGGAAGTGAACATGGTTTGAGTTATGCTTGACGTAAGTAGTTTCAGGATCACTTCTTGATCGCTTCTAGCTTCTCGACCGATGTGTTGCTTCTCTTCTCGCTCTCACTTGCATATGTTAGCCACCATATATGCTTAGTGCTTGCCGCAGCTCCACCATATTACCCCTTTTCCTACCTATGAGCTTAAATAGTCTTGATCTCGCGGGTGTGAGATTGCTGACTCCTCGTGACTCACAGATTCTACCAAAAACAGATGCAGGTGCCGAGGATACCAGCGCAGATGGCGCAACTGAGCTGAAGTGGGAATTTGATGAGGCCCTTGGTCGTTACTATGTATCGTTTCCAGATGATCAGTAGAGGAGCCCAGGCGGGACGATCGGGGATCTAGCATTTGGGGTTGTCTTATTTTCATTTGAACTTGACCGTAGCCGGTCTATGAGTGTATTTTGAATGATGTTTGATCTTAATTTATGTATTGTGTGAAGTGGCGATTGTAAGCCAACTCTCTTTATCCCATTCTTGTTCATTACATGGGATTGTGTGAAGATGACCCTTCTTGCGACAAAACCACCATGCGGTTATGCCTCTAAGTCGTGCTTCGACACGTGGGAGATATAGCCGCATCGTGGGTGTTACAAGTTGGTAATCAGAGCCATCCCCGACTTAGGAGCTCCCTTCTTGATTGTTTGCTGGCAATGTTGAGTCTAGAACAAAAATGTTTTGAGTCTTAGGATTATATATATCAGAGAGTAGGATTCTTTTTACTCCTCAGTCCCTTCGTCGCTCTGGTGAGGTTTCCTGACGTAGATGTTTTGACTTTCCTCTCCTCAAATTTCACTAAAAAAAATTTAGGATCACGCGGGTATCTTGGAATCGTTCCGATGGTTTTGTGACGAGAACATTGTTCTTGGTGCCTCCTGACATTTAGGGGTTGTGGCAGTGTCCTGGGGAGTTGAGCTCTGAGGTGTTGTCATCACAATTTTATCGTTGCAGTTCTGGAATACCTGAGTTTTGCCGACATCGAAAATCTCTTTTATGCAGTTGTTGGTGAGATAACCTCGGCGTCACCCAGTACTGGGGAGTTCGGGAGTATTGCCATAACTCGTATAACGGATGCTTTTCAAAGGTTGAGGTACACGATTTCCGAAGGTTTCTTGGTTATGTGTTTACGGATGGATACAGCTGGATGTAGGGATTGTTAGTTTGGGTGAGATATATTGCTTCCCCTGTATCCCCAACACCTGATTGCATAACCAGAAAGTTTCGGGAGTTTATAGGTGGGATTCAAGTAGCTCTAGCATTTCTTCCCGCAGATATTTGGTTTGTGATTGGGTAATCCTTACCACTTATTTGTTCCAGTTGCACCTTGTTTATTTCATTCATAAATCTCTTATCAAGTGGCTTCTCACCTTAATGGATGTGTGATGTTTGCTTTGGAATTCATTCGTTCATCCTTGTTCGAATGTTTGGTGTGAAGACTATATGTTGCAATTTCTATCTGTTGATTCAACTTGTCTATATGTCTATCAAGATGCTAACGGATGTCACCCTCTTCAGGATGGCTCCGCCAACGCGTCAGAATCCGGAACGCAATGATGGGAGTCAGGCAAACCCTCCACCTCCACCTCCGCCTCCGGAGGCATGGCAAGATTTGATGGCAGCCTCAAACGCCCATGCCCAGATGATGATTCAGCTCATGCAAGAGCGCAACCAAGGCCAAGGCAACCAAGGGAATCAAGGTCAAGGGCAGTTCAATCATCAGCCTCTATTTCCTACCCTCAACCAATTCCTTGCAAATCAGTCGAAGTCTTTCAGCTACTGTGCCGAAGCCACAGACGCCGATGATTGGCTCGTGGATATCAACAAGCAATGTCAGGCCTGAGGACTATGTCAAGTTTGATTCTTTTCAGCTCAAGGATCAAGCAGCTGATTGGTTCCAGCAATACAAGGATTCCAAAGGAGGTCGAGTGATTACTTGGACTGATTTCTGTCGGGACTTTAAAGCTCACCACATTCTTACCAGTGCTGTTGAGAGAAAGCGTGAGGAGTTCCGCAATCTCAAGCAAGGCAACATGTTAGTGTACGAATACAACAAGCAGTTTCAGAAACTTGCTCGCTTCGCTAAGCAAGATATTCCTAATGAGAAGAGTATGATCTATCAATTCAGAGGTGGCCTTAGAGAGGATCTGTAGTTAGCTCTCGTTCTTGTTGAGCCTACTCCGTTTGATCAATTCTACAATATGGCACTCAAGCAAGAAGGTGCTCAGCTCAAGTGTGAGGCTTCTAAGAAGAGAATCAGGGATGCAGTGCAGTCTTCTTCTTCCTCACAAGTGGCAGCTAAGCAGCAGAAGTTCTACCTTCCTCCTCCGTTTCGTCAGCCTTACCAACAGAAGAACTCAGGTGGTCGTGGATCTTCCCACCCACCCAACCCAGGCTATCAGAATAAGTCTCAGCCTCAAGCTCCAAGGTCAAATGCTCCTCATCATCGTCCGCTCTCAGAAGTGACTTGCAACAAGTGCCAGCAGAAAGGTCACTATGCGAACAAATGCTTCAATCAAAGGCGCCTTCCTCCTCCTCCTCCTGTGAGATCTTCAAGCAATGATGTGGTCAAGCATAATCCAAAGTCTGCAAAGGTGAACATGATGAATGCAGCTCAGGCAGAGGATTCTTCAGATGTGATCATGGGTAACCTTCCTGTTAATGATATTCCTGCAAAAGTCTTATTTGATACCGGTGCTTCGCATTGTTTCATGTCTAGATCATTTGTTGCAAAGCATGATTTCATTCCGGAAATGTTGGAAAAACCCATGGGAGTTGTTTCTCCGGGCTCTTCTATGAGGGCTACCACAATGATTCTGGATGTTTCTATCAAGATGGGCGACTATAAATTTCTTTCTAAACCATTTGTTCTTGGCGACTCTGATATTGATCTAATTCTCGGGATGGACTGGCTTTCTAAGCACAAGGCTCAGCTTGATTGTGCTGCCAGGCAGATTCAATTGACACACCCTTCTGAGGATGTTATCATCTATGCCGCTCGTGATGAAACCATTCGGTTGTTTTCTCTCAACGAGAAGGGCGAGTTGGATGCTATTTCTCAAATTCCAGTCGTTTGTGAGTACCAAGATGTCTTTCTAGAAGAGCTTCCGGGTATGCCTCCTCATCGGCCAGTTGAGTTCGTTATTGATCTTGAGCTTGGAACGGAACCCGTTTGCAAGCGTCCTTACAAGCTTGGACCCAAGGAGCTGAAGGAATTGAAGAAGCAGCTCGATGAACAAGAGCGTCTGGTTTTGATCACACCGAGTTCATCCCCATGGGGTTGTGGAGTTCTTTTTGTCCAGAAGAAGGATGGCACGGACCGACCTTGCGTCGATTACCGTCCATTGAACAAGAAGACAATCAAGAACAAGTATCCACTTCCCAACATCAATGAGCTTTTCAAGCAACTCAAAGGTGCTAAAGTTTTCTCCAAGCTTGACCTTCGTATGGGTTATCATCAGATTCGCATTCGTGAACAAGATATTCCCAAGACAGCTTTCAGAACAAGTTATGGTTCTTATGAATATGTTGTCATGTCTTTCGGCCTTGTCAATGCTCCTCCAACGTTCTCTCGCATGATGAACTTTATCTTCAACCCCTACACCAATGAATTCGTTTTGGTGTATCTCAATGATATCTTGGTCTTCTCCACGAATAAGCAGGATTATGCCAAACATTTGCGATTGGTGCTCGACAAGCTCATAGAGCATCAATTCTATGCTAAGTTTTCCAAATGTGAGTTCTGGCTTGATGAAGTTCTTTACCTCGGTCATATCATCTTTGCCAAGGGCATTGCTGTTAATCCCGAGAAGGTGTCTGCAGTTCTGAATTGGGAGCCTCCTCAGAATGTCAAGCAGCTCCGCAGTTTTCTTGGTCTTGCAAGCTATTGCCGAAGATTCGTTGAGAACTTCTCTAAGATTGCAAAGCCTCTTTCCAACCTCCTCCAGAAGCATGTCAAGTATGTCTGGACGACTGAGTGTGACGTCGCTTTCAACACCCTCAAAGAGAAGCTAGTCACAGCTCCTGTCTTGACTCCTCCTTCCAAGCCATTCGAAGTATTCTGTGATGCTTCCCTTCAAGGTCTCGGTGTTGTGTTGATGCAAGAGAAAAAAGTTGTGGCCTATACCTCTCGTCAGTTGAAGCCCAACGAAAAGAACTACCCACTCACGATCTTGAGTTGGCGGCAGTTGTCCATGCATTGATAACATGGAGACATCTCTTATTGGGAAGGCAAGTGGACATTTTCACCGATCACAAGAGCCTCAAGTATATCTCCACTCAACCCAACCTCAACCTCAGGCAAACTCGATGGGTCGAAATGATTCAAGATTACAATCCGAGTATCGAATATACTCCTGGCAAGGCGAATGTGATTGCAGATGCTCTGAGCAGAAAGGCTTATTGCAACAGTCTAATTCTCAAGCCGTTTCAACCGAATCTTTGTGAGGCTTTCCGCAAGCTGAATCTTCAAGTTGTTCCTCAAGGCTTTCTTGCCAACCTCATAGTCTCTCCTACTTTGGAAGATCAAATTCGTGAGGCACAACTCCTGGATACCATGGTGAAGAAGGTGAAACGTGGTATTGACAAGGGCATTCCCAAATACAAGTGCTATCGCTTGGATGACAAAGATACTCTTTTCTTCGAGGATCGAATTGTGGTTCCAAAAGGTGATCTGAGAAAAGTCATCATGAATGAGGCACACAATTCCCTCCTATCCATTCATCCTGGAATTACAAAGATGTACCATGACCTCAAGCAGTCGTATTGGTGGACTCGAATGAAGCGAGAGATTTCTCAATTCGTGAATGAATGTGATGTCTACAGAAGGGTGAAAGCAGAACACCAATGACCAGTTGGTCTCCTCCAACCTCCTGCTATTCCGGAATGGAAGTTTGACCATATCGAGATGGACTTCGTGACTGGTTTTCCTAAGTCCAAGCGTGGAAACGATGCTATCCTCGTTGTCATTGACAAGCTTACCAAAGTGGCTCGTTTGCTTCCTATCAAAGAATCTATCACAACAGCTCAGCTGGCAGAGCTATACACCTCCAGAATTGTCTCCTTGCACGGTATTCCACAATTGATATCTTTAGATCATGGAAGCGTCTTCACTTCTAAGTTATGGGACTCCTTTCAGACGGCCATGGGCACCAACATTCGTTTCAGCACAGCTTTACATCCTCAAACAAGTGGCCAAGTCGAGCGAGTCAATCAAATTCTTGAAGATATGCTCAGGGCTTGTGTCATCTCTTTCGGTACGAAGTGGGAAGATTGTCTTCCATATGATGAGTTCTCCTACAACAACAGCTTCCAAGCGAGTTCGGGCAAGGCCCCATTCGAAATTCTCTATGGCAGAAAGTGCCGTACTCCTCTTAATTGGTCCGAGACAGGTGAACGCCAACTTCTTGGCAACGACTTGATCACAGAAGCCAAAGAGATGTGCAAAGTCATTCGTGAGAATCTCAAAGCCGCGCAATCGCGCCAGAAGAGTTACTATGATAGCAAGCACCGTGACTTGGCTTTTGAAATCGAAGACCATGTCTACCTCCACGTCTCTCCAATGAAAGGCACTCGTCGCTTCGGTATCAAAGGGAAGCTTGCCCCTAGATACGTGGGTCCTTTCAAGATCATTGGCAAAAGAGGCGACCTCGCCTATCAACTTGAGCTTCCATCCAACTTTGCAAACGTGCATGATGTGTTTTACGTGTCACAGCTTCACAAGTGCTTCAAGACTCCTGAGCGCACTATCAACTTCGAAGAGATCAATCTCCAAGAAGATCTCTCTTATCATGAGCACCCCGTTGCTATTCTTGAAGAAACCGACCGCAAGACTCGCAACAAGTCAATCAAATTCCTGAAAGTGAAGTGGTCACACCATTCCGACCGAGAAGCCACCTGGGAGCGCGAGGATCACCTCCGTTCCGAATATCCGGAGTTCTTTCAGTCCAAGATCTCGGGACGAGATCCTCTTGTAGTGGTGGAGTGTTGTAACACCCCGGATGTAACTTTACATCTTTGTATCTCCAACTCTTGCCATTATCGGCCATGTGTTATGATATTCCCTCCGTGGTTGGGTTTTGTCTTTTGTTTTGCATCTTATTTTTGTCATGCATCTCATATCATGTCATCATGTGCATTTCATTTTGCATACGTGTTCGTCTCATGCATCCGAGCATTTTCCCCGTTGTCCGTTTCGTAATCCAACACTCCCACATGCACCGGTGCACCCCTCTTGTCTCTTTTCGTGTGCGGGTGTTAAATGTTCTCGGAATGGACCGAGCCTTGCCAAGTGGCCCTGGTATAGCACCGGTAGGCCGCCTGTCAAGTTTCGGGTCATTTGGAGCTTTGGTACTCCAACGGTAAACCGCATAACCGCAAAGGCCTCTTTTGAGTTGCAGCCCAACACCCCTCCAAAACAGCCCAATAACCCATCTAAGTCACTTCCATGCTCTCCGTCGTCGGATCACGATCGTGTGGGCGAAAACCGCATCTCATTTGGACACTCCTAGCTCCCTCTACCTATAAAAACACCCCCTCCCCCGAAATCCCGGATCATTTCCTACCCTAACCCTAGCCCCGCTCCTCTCCGCACCGCCGGACACGTCCGAACGGAGCCGGACGCGTCCGCTGCCGCGCCCCGGATGAATCGGATCCTGCCACGTGGGCAGCCCGTGCCCACATCACCGCCGCCTCCCGCGCAGGCCCGCCGGGACCAGGCGGGGCCCTCCCGGCCCACGCGCCCTGGCTGCGCCCGCCGCCCGCTCTCGCGGCCTGCCGCCGCTGCC
>NC_041389.1:280297081-280301876 GCF_002162155.2 Triticum dicoccoides
CCGGTCGCCGCCGCCGTCGCCGGCAGCCGCGTCGCCCCGGCCTCCTCTCCGGCCGTCCGCCTCTTCCCCGAGCTCTCCCTGGCGGCGTTCTTCCTCTCCAGCTCCGGGGAGGCTCCGGCCGCCTTGGCATCCGTGCGCCCAGATCTGAATCTGGGATTAGGTTGATTTTCTTCTCCCCCGAGATTCGTCCAAGTCCTTATCTGCCATTAATTTTGTTGCATGTTCATCGCACCACATCTTTGCACTCGTGGCTCCGTTTTGGGCGTGTAGCATACTGAATTATTCGTATCGAAGAGTACATCATTTCATCTCATTGCATCATTTTCATTTGAGCTCATATTGATGCCCGAAATGCTGTTGGAAGAGTGCTTCATAATGTTAGTTTCAGATTCGTATCAGAACATGCACTTTTGTCATTTTTGCCATGATTGATGTGTGCATCCTATGTACTTGATCCCTACATGTGTTTTGAACTATGCCATGTCTTCTTTACATAGGTTCTTACCATGTATTTTTGTGATCAATGTGGTGACTAGCACAAGCATGCAAACTAGGCTTCGTGATATTGCTGATTTTAGTCCCTGTTCTGCTGTTATTTTGATGCCATGTAAACATGATGCTACAGAGAGTTCCATGCATATTTTGAGATACTTCAGTAAGGGTGTTTTGAACATATAGTTATGCTCTATCCATCAATGGTCATGGTTGCAATTATGGAGTAGTCTAGGATGTCATTTTCGTGCTCTACGTTTGCTTCAAAATGTTTCCTGGGAAATTGTTTACATGTTATTCAATTTTGCCAAGGTTGTTGTAGTTGATCCGGGTATGCTATGATGTTGTTCTTGCCATGTATGGCTCCTATGCCATGTCTTCTTGATGGATGTATGCTTAGTTTATCATGAAATGCTCTGTAGTGAGTGCATCGAGCTCGCGAAGGTGCCTTCATAATTCTGTCAATGCCATGCTTTGTTTGCTGAATCTGTTAACAAAACTTGCTATGTTCACGTGGGTGCCATCATATTTCTGATCCTTTTTGGCTTATGGTAAGTAAGGGACTTTTGATCTATGTTTGAGTAGATTCATGCCATGTCTTGATTTGCTATTATAAGTTCCTGTAGCATGTTGATAACTTGCTCTGAACATTGCTTCGTGATGCTGTTTATGCAATGTCCAACATGATATTTTTAGCTCTTTTGCCATGCTTGTTTGAACCTGTTATTGTGTGATTTAGCCGTAGCTCAGTGTTCCTCTTTTGTTAAGCATCTCCTGTAGATCACTGCCATATGTTTTGTTTTTATGTTGGGGTGCTGTAGCGTAGTTTCTTGTTGCATGCTAAGTAGCATCATGCTGTTAATCGCAGCTTTGTGTCATTCTTGTCTTGCTTGCCATTTGCAAACCGTGCATCCGTTTCCGGTAATCCTTATATCGATTTCAACCGAAATCATCTCATCTTTCCAGCGGCATACTTGGTTTGCCAAGTTGATGCCTTTTTCATCCTTTTTCCTCCCGAAGGCATAAGCATTGCATATCACATCTCGCATATCATGACATGTATTGCATCATGTTGCTTGTGCATTGCACCATGATTTATTGTGGTTCCTTTGCTTGTGTTCTTGCTTTGGGTAGAGCCGGGAGACGAGTACATGCACGAGGAACCTGTTGAGAACTCTTACGAGGATCAAGCCTTCGACAATTCTGAGAACCTTCCAGGCAAGATGACCATACCTTCGATATCACTTCTATCTTTGCTTGCTAGTACTCGCTCTATCGCTATGTTAGCTCTACCTGCCATTGTTTATCATGCCTCCCTATTGACATGTCAAACCTCTAACCATCCTGTCCTAGCAAACCATTGTTTGGCTATGTGACCGCTTTTGCTCAGCCCCTCTTATAGCGTTGCTAGTTGCAGGTGAAGATGAAGTTTGTTCCTGGTCGGAACATGGATGTTTTGGGATATCACAATATCTCCTGTTTAATTAATGCACCTTATATACTTGGTAAAGGGTGGAAGGCTTGGCCTTATGCCTGGTGACTTGTTCCACTCTTGCCGCCCTAGTTTCCGTCATACCGGTGTTATGTTCCTTGATTTTGCGTTCCTTACACGGTTGGGTGATTTATGGGACCCCCTTAACAGTTTGCTTTGAATAAAACTCCTCCAGCAAGGCCCAAACTTGGTTTTACCATTTGCCACCTAAGCCCTTTTCCCTTGGGTTTTCGCGAGCCCAAGGGTCATCTTTATTTAACCCCCCGGGCCAGTGCTCCTCCGAGTGTTGGTCCAAACTAGAGCACCGTGCGGGACCATTCCTTGGCAACTTGGATTACGTCGGTACCTGTACGCTTAGCTTATCCGGTGTGCCCTGAGAACGAGATATGTCCAGCTCCTATCGGGATTTGTCGGCACAGCGAGTGGTCTTGCTGTCTTGTTTTACCATTGTCGAAATGTTTTGCGAACCGGGATTCCGAGACTGATCGGGTCTTCCCGGGAGAAGGTTTATCCTTCGTTGACCGTGAGAGCTTATGATGGGCTAAGTTGGGACACCCCTGCAGGGTATATTATCTTTCGAAAGCCGTGCCCGCGGTTATGAGGCAGATGGGAATTTGTTAATGTCCGGTTGTAGATAACTTGACACTTGACTTCATTAAAATGCATCAACCGTGTGTGTAGCCGTGATGGTCTCTTCTCGGTGGAGTCCGGGAAGTGAACACGGTTTGAGTTATGCTTGACGTAAGTAGTTTCAGGATCACTTCTTGATCGCTTCTAGCTTCTCGACCGATGCGTTGCTTCTCTTCTCGCTCTCACTTGCGTATGTTAGCCACCATATATGCTTAGTGCTTGCCGCAGCTCCACCATATTACCCCTTTTCCTATCTATGAGCTTAAATAGTCTTGATCTCGCGGGTGTGAGATTGCTGAGTCCTCGTGACTCACAGATTCTACCAAAACAGATGTATGTGCCGAGGATACCAGCGCAGATGGCGCAACTGAGCTGAAGTGGGAATTTGATGAGGCCCTTGGTCGTTACTATGTATCGTTTCCAGATGATCAGTAGAGGAGCTCAGTCGGGATGATCGGGGATCTAGCATTTGGGGTTGTCTTCTTTTCATTTGAACTTGACCGTAGCCGATCTATGAGTGTATTTTGAATGATGTATGATCTTAATTTATGTATTGTGTGAAGTGGCGATTGTAAGCCAACTCTCTTTATCCCATTCTTGTTCATTACATGGGATTGTGTGAAGATGACCCTTCTTGCGACAAAACCACCATGCGGTTATGCCTCTAAGTCGTGCTTCGACACGTGGGAGATATAGCCGCATCGTGGGTGTTACACCTCTCGAGTGATCACGACCCGATAGTATAGCAAGGAAGACCGACATGAATGTAGGGCCAATGATGATATACTAGCATCTTATACTAAGCATTTAGGATTGCGGGTAAGGTATGAATGACTGTAGCAACAATGACAAGCTATGCAACAGAATATGAGTAATCGAACAATAAGATGCTACACTACTCTACTGCAAGCAGTAGAGAGAAGAATAGGCGATATCTGGTGATCAAGGGGGGGGCTTGCCTGATTGCTCTGGCAAGAAGGAGGGGTCGTTAACTCCGTAGTCGAACTGGGCAGCAGCAGCGTCGGTCTCGTAGTCTACCGGAGAGAAGAGGGGGAAGAAATAGTAAAGACAATGCAAACATAAGCATGACGATGCATGACATGACAATGAGCGATGTTAGGTGTGCCCTAACGCGGTAGTAGGTGATACCGGGAAAGGGGGAAACATCCGGGAAGTATCCCCGGTGTTTCGAGTTTACGGACAGATGAACCGGAGGTGAAATGCTGCAGGTTCACTATGCTAGGGACGCGTGGCGGACGAAGGGGCTGTGTATCTGGATTCGTCTTGTCGTTCTGAGCAACTTTCATGTACAATGTTTTTCCATCTGAGCTACGATTTATTTTATATTAATTTTCAAAGTTTTAAATCATTTTTAGAATTAACAGAATTAATTTAATTCGAAAAATTTTATTGCATCATCATGACGTCAGCAGTCAACTCTGACTGTTGACCTGGTCAACCTGATAGGTGGGTCCCACCTGTCAATGACTGTTAATTAATTAACACATTAACTAAATTAGTTAGTTAATTAGATTATCTAACACAGGTTATTTTTTAATTTTTAATTTTTACTTTTTTTAAATTCTCATTTTTTTAATGTTCTAGGCAGCCCCCTCGACATAGGCTCACAGGGGCCAAACGGGGGCGGGTAAATGGGCGCATGGGCGCCAGCCCGAATGGGCGCGGGTGTGCGGGCGCCCGAGAACGGGCGAACCCAAGCGACAGCTGCAGCGGCCGCCCACGGCGCGCAGCGAGCGAGGCAACGACGGGCAAGGGTCTTGGCGTAGAGGAGCAGCGGTGGCACTAGGCAAGGTTGTGGCCAGAGCGACGCGCGGGCGGCTGGGGCGCAACGACAGCAGGCAGGACCACGTGGCAGCGGCGACTAGCGTCGGCAAAGTCGACGGGTGGGTGGCACGGACGAGACGCGGATCGCCGGCTACAGATGGGGAGAAGGGGAGAGGGAGGCCGTGGCCTAACCGGTGATGTAGGGCACGGGGCAGCGGGGGTCGTGGAGGGGTTCGGGGACGACGGCGCCAGAGAGGAAGCAGTCCGGCGAGGTGGCGGAGGCAGGCCGGCGAGGGAGCTCCGGTAACGGCGGGGTCCAACAGCGTCGGAGGCGGTGACGGTGAGCGTCGGCGACGGGGGTTGGGGTGCCGTGCCCGAACCAGTTTGGGTAGACGG
>NC_041389.1:280302386-280341467 GCF_002162155.2 Triticum dicoccoides
CGTGAGGGGGGAAGTGGGGGAGTGGGGGGGCTAGGGTTTCGGGGGGAGCGGGGGTTAAGGCGGCAGGGTGGGCCGGCCCGCTCGGGCGGCTGAGACCAGCTGGGCCACTTGGCCCAGCGGGGGGTTCTTGTTTTCCTTTCTTTTTTTGGTTTGCTCGTTTTCCCTTTCTTTTTTCTCAATTTCTTTTCTGTTTATTTTTTACCTTTGTTTTATAAATTATTAATCTAGCCCCTAAATTAGTACTAATATTTATGACTCTGCCATAATTGATTTGGCACCCTAAACAATTAGTTTATATTTGTTTAGTATTTAAAAGACATTTAAATATTAGTTTTACTGCAGTTTTTATTAATTTAGCGCTTTTAACTACTTTATAAAAAGATGTTTTCTCAACCATAGTTACCTATGCATTATTTGTCACATCTCGAACATTTTAGTTTTAAAGTTTGAAAACTTTTAATGTTTGCCTTGATTTTAAATTTGAAGTTTGAACTGGGTTTCTAACCGACGCGAGTTTATCAACAGTAACCGAGGTGATGTGGCATCATTATCAGAGGTTCACTGTAGCTTTATTATCCGGGCGTCACAATACCACCCTATCATACCACATCACAACCATTTTAATAGCATGTTGTCACGCAAGGTAAACCATTATAAACTCCTAGCTAATTAAGCATGGCATGAGCAACTATAATCTCTAATTGTCATTGCAAACATGTTTCATTCATAATGGGCTGAATCAGGAACGATGAACTAATCATATTTACAAAAACAAGATAGGTCGAGTTCATACCAGCTTCTCTCATCTCAATCATTTCATCATATATCGTCATTATTGCTTTTCACTTGCACGACCGAACGGTGTGGATGATAATAATAGTGCACGTGCATTGGACTAAGCTGGAATATGTAAACATTTAATACAAAGGAGAAGACAAGGTAATATGGTCTCTTGGTTAGATCAACAATAATGCATATGAGAGCCACTCATCATTTTCATCATAGTCTTCTCCTCTCGACCCCCAAAGAAAAGAAAAGAAATTCGAAGGAAAATAAAACTATTTACACGGGAAAGCTCCCAACAAGCAAAAGAAGAATGGGAAATCTTTTTGGGTTTTATTTTAATATTACTACTACAAGCATGTAAAGTAAACTAGCTAAAAGCTACAACTATTTTTTTTGGCTTTTCTCAAGGTTTTTTAAACACACAAGAAGAAAGCAAGAAAAGAAAATAAACTAGCATGGATAGTACAATGAAAAAGTGTGAACACCGACAACTAGAATGAGTATGTGAACATGAATGTAATGTCGGTGAGAAGTACGTACTCCACCAAGCTTAGGCTTTTGGCCTAAGTTGGTCTATGGCCACGACTGGCTTGGCGGATATCCAAAGTTGTAGTCGGGTTTGTACTGAGATGCAGCAGCTACTGCGTGGAGAGCTGCAGCCTGGAGGCGAGCTGCCTCCGTCCTCCTCTCATATTCATTTGCCTCCTCCCTAGTTATAAAATATCTCCCGTTTGCCTGAAAGTTAAAGAAAGTAGGAGCAGGGAGAGTGATATGGACAGTACGCCGTCTGTCAAAGATTAGTTGGTACTGGAGGAACTGTTCGTTCCTCTCAGGAAACTAATGGCGAACCATAGCATTATAATCTTGATAAGCAGGTGGCAACTCAATATCATTTCCATTTATGGGTACACCAAGATAATCGGCTAACCAAGTTGCATAAATTCCACCAAACAAATCTCCACTTTTACCATTAAGATGTAACCTCCGTGCAACAATGGCCCCCAAGTTATATTGTTTATCACCTAATACCGTACTCTTGAGGACACTAAGATCTGGGACGCACATGTGACAAAGCTCATCTTTACTGTTAATGCATCTACTTATAAAGAGCGCAAAGTAATGTATGGAAGGGAAATGAATGCTCCCTATGGTAGCTTGTGTGATCTCTCTAGTTTCTCCCACGGTGATACTAGCAAGAAAATCTTTATATTCAGATTTGAGAGGTTCACTAAAGTTGCCCCACTATGGGATTTTACAAGCAGTGTTAAAATCTTCAAGTTCCATGGTATATCATTTATCACAGAGGTCAAATAAAACAATGTGAGTGTTGCGCGTGGATGAAAATTTAAACCTCCTCACAAAGGAATCAGTGAGGTAATAGTATTGCCGGCACTTATCTGATACGAAGTCCTAAAGATCAGCATTACGTACATAGGCATCAAATTCATCCTTGAAGCCTACTTGGACCGTAAACTCTTCCGACGGCCATTCACAAGGCCGCACTTGAGCTTCCCTGGGTGGTTCAAGGTCTGACTCACGTATCGCGAGCCTTGGTTCTTGCTTCCTTGAAGAACCACCTTGGTACATTTTCCTAAACATTTTTCTTTGTCTGGAAATTTTCTGAAAATTTTAGTGAATCAAAATAAAAGTGAACCAAACTCAACAAGATTGATAGCAACTACTCCCACAAGTGCCTAGAGGCTATATCATGCATTAAAACTACTTTAGACCATATAAATTTGACATGCAAGCTCAAGAACAGGGTCACCTCAGCAGCAAAAATTTGCAATAAGTAAAGCACTACAACAAAAACTAATTGGACCATTGGAGGAGTCACATACTGAAGAACAATCCCCTGAAGCAGTTTTCTGAATGGAGCTTTGAGCTAGAGATCAAAAATGGCACCAAAGTGAGCTAGAACACGGGTTTGAACTACGGGGTGATTTTTTCTGGAGGAAGACGAAGTGTGTGGGTGCTGGAATAAGTGGATGGGGTCCACGTGGGGTTGACAAGGCAGGGCCCCCCAGGGGGTGGGGCGCGCCCTCCACCCTCGTGACCAACTGGTGGGTCCCCCTAGTGTGTTCTAAGTGCCATAAATTCTTAAATATTCTACAAAAAATCATACTCAATTTTCAGGGCATTTGGAGAACTTTTATTTTTGGGGTATTTTTTTATTGCACGGATAATTCAAAAAATAGACAGAAAATACTATGTTTGCTTTGTTTATTCTAAATAATAGAAAGTAAATGGGGGGTACAGAAGGTTGTGCTTTCTAACTTCATCCATATCATGCTCATCAAAAGGAATCCACTAACAAGGGTCTTGTTAACAAACTTCTTCTGAATAACATGAAACCGGAGAATTTTCAAATAACACTAGGTTACCTCAACGGGGATATGCATGTCCCCAACAATAAGAATATCATATTCCTTTTTGACACTAGGAAGAGGGAATTCAAAACCTCCAATAGTAATAGTTGAGATTTTTCCAATAGAATTGATACTATGAACTTGAGGTTGTTTCTTCGAAAAGTGTACCGTATGCTCATTGTCATTAACATGAAAAGTGACATTGCCTTTGTTGCAATAAATAACAGCCCCTGCAGTATTTAGAAAAGGTCTACCAAGGATGATCGACATACTATCGTCCTCGGGAATATCAAGAATAACAAAGTCCGTTAAGATAGTAACGTTTGCAGCCACAACAGGCACATCCTCACAAATACTGACGGTATAGCAATTGATTTATCAGCCATTTGCAAAGAGATTTCAGTAGGTGTCAACTTATTCAAATCAAGTCTAATATACAAAGAGAGAGGCATAACAATAACACCGGCTCCAAGATCACATAAAGCAGTTTTAACATAGTTTCTTTTAATGGAGCATGGTATAGTTGGTACTCCCGGATCTCCAAGTTTCTTTGGTAATCCACCCTTAAAAGTATAATTAGCAAGCATCATGGAAATTTCAGCTTCCGGTATCTTTCTTTTATTTGCAACAATATCTTTCATATACTTGGCATAAGGATTCATTTTAAGCATATGAGTCAAACGCATACGCAAAAAGATAGGTCTAACATTTCAGCAAAGCGCTCAAAATCCTCATCATCCTTTTTCTTGGATGGCTTAGGAGGAAAATGCATGGTTTTCTAAACCCATGGTTCTCTTTCTTTACCGGGCTTCCTAGCAACGAAGTCTCTCTTATCATAACGTTGATTCTTTGATTGTGGGTTATCAAGATCAACAACAGGTTCAATCTCTACATTATTGTTATTACTAGGTTGAGCATCAACATGAACATCATCATTAACATTATCACTAGGTTCATGTTCATTACAGATTGTGTCTCAGCGTCAAAAATAGAAATATCATTGGGATTCTCAGGTGTGTCAACAACAGGTTCACTAGAAGCAAGCAGAGTCCTATCATTTTTTCCTTTTGTTTTTATTAGAAGGACTAGGTGTATCAACATTAGTTCTCTGAGAATCTTGATCAACTCTCTTAGGATGGCCCTCAGGATACAAAGGCTCTTGGGTCATTCTACTACCTCTAGTCATAACTCTAACAGCATTATCATTGTTCTTATTATTTAATTAATTGAGCAAATCATCTTGTGCTTTAAGTACTTGTTCTACTTGAGTGGTGACAATGGATGCATGTTTACTAAAAATCTTAAGATCACCTTTAACTCTAGACATATAATCACTCAAGTGTTCGACCATATAAGCATTACGTTTCAATTGTCTACCAACATAAGCATTGAAGTTTTCTTGTTTAGCAATAAAATTATCAAACTCATCCAAGCATTGACTAGCATACTTATTACGAGGAATATCACCTTCATCAAATCTATAAAGTGAATTTACCTTTACTACATGTGTCGGGTTATCAAAACCATGTATTTCTTCAATAGGTGGTAAATTCTTAACATCTTCAGCTTTAATACCTGTTTCTTTCATAGATTTCTTTGCCTCTTGCATATCTTCAGCACTGAGAAATAGAATACCCCTTTTCTTCGGAGTTGACTTAGGAGTTGGTTCAGGAAGTGTCCAATCATTATCATTGCTCAATATATTATTCAATAGCAATTCAGCCTGCTCAACAGTTCTTTCCTTGAAAACACAACCATCACAACTATCCAGGTGGTCTTTGGAAGCATCGGTTAGTCCATTATAAAAGCTATCGAGTATTTCATTTTTCTTGAGAGGTTGATCAGGCAAAGCATTAAGTAACCCGAGAAGCCTCCCCCAAGCTTGTGGGAGACTCTCTTCTTCAATTTGCACAAAATTAAATATTTCCCTTAAGGCAGCTTGTTTCTTATGAGCGGGGAAATATTTTGCAGAGAAGTAATAAATCATATCCTGGGGACTACGCACACAACCAGGAGTAAGAGAGTTAAACCATATCTTAGCATCACCCTTTAATGAGAAAGGAAACAATTTAAGGATATAATAATAATGAATTTTTTCCTCGTGAGTAAATAGGGTGGCTATATCATTCAATTTAGTAAGATGTGCCACAACAGTTTCAGATTCATGGCCATAGAAAGGATCAGATTCAACCAAAGTAATTAACTCAGGATTGATATAGAATTCACAATCCTTATCAGTAACACAGATAGGTGAAGTAGCAAAAGCAGGGTCATATTTCATTGTAGCATTCAGAGACTTTTCTTTCAGCTTAGCTAATAGTTTCTTAAGATCATATCTATCATTGCAAGCAAAAAGGTCTCTAGCAGTTTCTTCATCCATAACATAACCCTCAGGCACAACAGGCAATTCATATCTAGGGGGGAGAATCTTCATCATCACTTTCATCAATATCATCAGTTTCAATAATTTCATTCTCTCTAACCCTAGCAAGTTGTTCATCCAGAAATTCACCTAATGGCACAGTATTATCAAGCAGAGAAGTAGTTTCATCATAAGCATCATGCATAGTAGAAGTGGCATCATCAATAACATGCGACATATCAGAATCAATACCAGGTGCAGGTGTCACAAGTTTACTCAAAACAGAAGGTGAATCAAGTGCAGAGCTAGATGGCAGTTCCTTAGCTCCCCTCGTAGTTGAGGGGAAAATCTTGGTTCTTTCATCTTTCAAATTCCTCATAGTGATCAATAGATATAAATCCCAAGTGACTCAAAGAATAGAGCTCTGCTCCCCGGCAACGGCTCTAGAAAAAGGTCTTGATAACCCACAAGTATAGGGGATCACAACAGTTTTCGAGGGTAGAGTATTCAACCCAAATTTATTGATTCGACATAAGGGGAGCCAAAGAATATTCTCAAGTATTAGCAGCTGAGGTGTCAATTCAACCACACCTGGAAGACTTAATATCTGCAGCAAAGTATTTAGTAGCAAAGTAATATGGAAGTAACGGTAACGGTGGCAAAAGTAACAGTTTTGTAGCAATTGTAACAGTGGCAACAGAGAAGTAACTAAGCAAAGATCAATATGTGAAAAGCTCGTAGGAAATGGATCAATGATGGATAATTATGTCGGATGCAATTCCTCATGCAACAGTTATAACATAGGGTGACACATAACTAGCTCCAGTTCATCAATGTAATGTAGGCATGTATTCCGAATATAGTCATACGTGCTTATGGAAAAGAACTTGCATGACATCTTTTGTCTTACCCTCCCGTGGCAGCGGGGTCCTAATGGAAACTAAGGGATATTAAGGCCTCCGTTTAATAGAGTAATGGACCAAATCATTATCACTTAGTGAATACATGCACTCCTCAAACTACGGTCATCACCGGGAGTGGTCCTGATTATTGTCACTTCGGGGTTGCCGGATCATAACACATAGTAGGTGGCTATAACTTGCAAGATAGGATCAAGAACTCACATATATTCATGAAAACACAATAGGTTCAGAGCTGAAATCATGGCACTCGGGCCCTAGTGACAAGCATTAAGCATGGCAAAGTCATAACAACATCAATCTTAGAACATAATGGATACTAGGGATCAAACCCTAACAAAACTAACTCGATTACATGGTAAATCTCATCCAACCCATCACCGTCCAGTAAGCCTATGATGGGATTACTCACGCACGACAGTGAGCTTCATGAAATTGGTGATGGAGGATGGTTGACGATGACGATGGCGATGGATTCCCCTCTCTGGAGCCCCGAACGGACTCCAGATCAGCCCTCTCGAGGAAGATTAGGGCTTGGCAGTGGCTCCGTATTGTAAAACACGTTCAATCCTTCTCTCTGATTTTTCTCCCTGAACATGAATATATAGAGTTGGGGTTGAGGTCGGTGGAGGTCCAGGGGACCCACGAGGCAGGGGGCGCGCCCTGCACCCTCGTGGACAGGGTGTGGGTCCCCCTCTGTTGATTCTTTTGCCAATATTTTTATTAAATCCAAAACGTGACTCCGTGAAGTTTCAGGTCATTCCGAGAACTTCTATTTCTGCAGAAAAATAACACCATGGCAATTCTGCTGAAAACATCGTCAGTCCGGGTTAGTTCCATTCAAATCATGCAAGTTAGAGTCCAAAACAAGGGAAAAGGTGTTTGGAAAAGTAGATACGTTGGAGATGTATCATTGCACAAGGGGACCACCCCCGCCGGCAACCTGAACGGCTTGTCGGCCTTGCTAGTCTTGTCGGCCTTAAGCTGAAACAACTTTTGGCAGAGAGACGCGTGATGCATTACCGTGAATTTGTGGTTCAGGCCGCGCTGTAGCCTCATGATGCCTTCCACGTTCTTGAAATCCCAAGCTGGCTTCCCGTTGTTGTGCAGAGGAGCAATGCGGCGGCAGAGAAAGTTGGCCCCAATTATCTCGAGCGTGAGCCCGACAGCTTTGAGGCGATGGATTCTGGTGGTGGCAACCGTAAGCTTCTTGTCGTCAGCATCGAAGTCACCCCAGTTCTTGCCGCGAACCAATTTTTTTATGTCGGGGCATACAGAATGGATGCGGCTCCTCCTCCATGATCCGGCACCACTTGCCCCGCCATTCATCCCACTTCTCCTTCTGGGTCCCCTCTGGGTACGTATTCTTGTTCAAGGCCCTCGAGATCCAACTGACACAGCTAGAGAGAGCTTCTCCTGGCTGGATGCGGGGGATGAAGTAGTGGCGGAAGAGCGCCATGTTGGGGACCACCCCGGCGAAGCTCTCACAGAGGTGGGCGAAGATGGCCATACACGCCACGATGTTTGACGTGGAATCCAGAAGATGGAGGCCGAAGGTGTGCATGATGTCGTTGAAGAAATTTGAGAATGGGGGGGGGGCAGACCCCGCAGTAGAAGTAATCAACAAAGAAGGGATATTTATCTAGAACAGGCGTGGTGAAAGGAGTAGGTATGACACGAGTGGCGGGGTGCCCCGACATCTCTCTCCCCCACAAGCACCAGTATCGATCCCTGAGCGCGAGCGCATCGACTGTCGAAGTGAAGTTGACGAACGCCTTCCACAGCTTCGCCAATTCACAATCCGGCACCTCCTTCCCCTCGCTCGCCTTGGACGCTCCCTTGCCCTTGCTCGTCTTGGGTGCCATGGCAGTCGGGGGAGGGCGGGGGATCGAGAGCGGTGAGGGCGCGGCGGCGGCGGACGGAGGTGTAGGCTCTGGTTTGGGATCGAGGAAGAAGAAGGGTACGACGGTTCCTAGATTGGGAAAGGCAAGAGGGGTAAATGAGCAGCACCCCTGTGGATCCCTCTTTTTATGGGGAAAGGCGTGGGCTGCCTCTTTTCTGTTTGATGTGAAGGCACTGCAAGCATGCTGCGACCGTTCCACACGTGACCCCCATGTCGCGCACTCAATGCAGATCATGGGGAAGCACAACGGATGAGAAGATTACAATAGTTAATCCCTGCTACGCATGCCCGCGCACTGTTTTGGGCCTGGCCCAACGACACTTCGCACTCGTGTATGGCCCAGGCCCGGGGGCTCCTGTCGGTGTACATAGGCCCGGGCCCTTTTGTACCCCTTACTTGTGCACGGGTAGTTGTAGCCGCACCTGTGGCGAGGCTTGAAAGCGAAGTTGAAGGCAGAACACAAGACCATCAAGGAGGCATCGAAGCCAGTAAACAGAGAGCAGACAAGCTAGACCCCCGGCAAGATCGTTGCCGGGGCGACTTGCGAAGCCCTGGCAAGACCCTTGCCGGGATGGCTTGCGAAGCACTGACAAGACCACCACCCTTGAGGTTAAGAGCTTTGACACCATCGACAACGTCAAGACTAAGACTCAGGGACACATGCGTAGTAGCATGCAGATCTTTGTGAAGACTGGTGGCTGCAGATATTCGTGACGACTAGAGGATGAAATCCATGGCAAGGCTCTTACCGGGCACGACCGCGAGGCCCCGGCAAAACTCTTGCCGGGGACGACTAAGAAGCCACCAATAGGCTCGCGCACAACAAGGTTCCGCCACCCTGCGATCGTTCCAGCACATCGACCAGCCTACAGCCTAGGAAAGCACCTGTGTGGTGGCATGCAGATCTTCGTGAAGATCCCGCCACCACGCCAGCACAACGGTTAGCCAGTCAGCTTGGCGCTGCATGCCGCGTCATATTGGATGCATATCGAGACGGGGTGAGGCAGTGACAGGCAAGATGGGTTCTGTTTCTGTCCCCGATAAAGTTAGGGGGCACATAAGCAACGCGTTTAATGCGTTTGTCCTATAACGTCAGTGATAAACATATGCACTATAGCTACTTTACACCTCCTGTGTCCCTCTATGGCGACCCCGTGGACTTATAAAAGGAGGCCCAAGGCGTACTGGAGAGGGATTCGAACTTTTTGGACTGGGCATGCATAGAAGCTAGTCGAGGTCCAAGAACACTAAATATAAACTCAAAGCAGGACTAGGGTTTTACGTTTCTCAGCAGCCCGAACCTGGGTAAAAATCCATCGTGTTGATTGCTGGACCTGCTCTTTGTGCACCCCTCTCTCCTTGCCAACCATACAAGGGATCCACGTGATCCCATAGGTGTCGTTTCCCCAATAGACCCTCAGGATAAAGTGGTTCCTGAGTCATTTTACCTCCTCTAGTTGCTACTCTAACAGCAAAGTCAATTATATTATTGTTCCTTTCATCATGCAACTCTCTTTGAGATTTAGCAACTTGTTCTAATTGAGTTTGAACCATAGAGGCATGCTTTCCTACACCTCTAACATCATTTGAGATTCTAAATAACAAGTCACTTAAGCGAGCAATCATATCAGAGTTGTATTTCAGTTGTTTCATAACATTTGCATTGAAGTGATCTTGCTTTCTAATGTAATTATCAAACTCATAAAGGCATTAACTAGGATGTTTGTTACGAGGATCATCACTATCATTGAATTTCATTAAAGATTTTACCTCTACCACCTTAGGTGGTGGTGGTGCTTCAAGCCCATGCGTTTCTTCAATAGGTGGTAAAGTTTTAACATCCTCGGCTTTAATACCTTTTTCCTTCATAGATTTCTTTGCCCCTTGCATATATTCAGGACTGAGATATAAGATACCCCTCTTCTTCGGAGTGGGTTTAATAGGTGTTTAAGGAGGAGTCCAATCATCATAATTTTTCAATATGTTATTGAATAATTCTTCAGCTTGCCCAATAGTTCGTTCCCTGAAAACACAACCAGCACAACTATCTAGAAAATCCCTAGAAGCATCGGTTAGTCCATTATAGAAGATATCAAGTATTTCACTTTTTAAGAGGATGATCAGGCAAATCATTAAGCAATTGGAGAGGCCTCCCCAAGCTTGTGGGAGACTCTCTTCTTCAATTTGCACAAAGTTAAATATTTCCTCTAAGGCAGCTTGTTTCTTATGAGCAAGGAAATATTTTTCAGAGAAGTAATAAATCATATCCTGGGGACTACGCACACAACCAGGAGCAAGAGTATTGTACCAAGCTTTAGCATCACTCTTTAATGAGAACGAAGGTAACTTCAGAATATAGTAATAGCGAATCTTCTCATCATGAGCAAAAATGGTGGCTATATCATTCAACTTAGTAAGATGTGCCACAACAGTTTCAGTTTCATAACCATGGAAAGGATCAGATTCAACCAAAGTAATTAAATCTGGGTCGATAGATAATCCATAATCCTTATCATTAATAAAGATAGGTGAAGTAGCAACCTCAGGATAACATTTCATTTTAGCATTCAGAGATCTTTCTTTATACTTGCTTAATATTTTTTCTAGATCATCTCTATCCTTACAAGCAAGAATATCTCTAGTTGCCTCTTCACTCATAGTATAATCTTCCGGTACCATTGGAAATTCATATCTAGGAGGACTAGTTCTAGTAGGTGTTTCAAGATTTTCAGTTTCTAGCTCATCATCAGTTTCAACAATATCATGTTGTCTTACTCCAGCAATTTGTTCATCAAGAAATTCACCTAGTGGTACATCATCATCAAGCATGGTACTAGCATCATCATGAGTAGCATTCATAGCAGAAGTAGCATCATCAACAACTTGCGACATGTCAGAATTAATAGCATGTGGTGGTGTTACAAGTTTACTTATAACAAAAGGTGAATCTAAAGCGGAGATGGATGGCAGTTCCTTACCTCCCCTCGTCTTTGAGGAAAAAATCTTAGTTTTAGCATCCTTAAGATTCTTCATAGTGATAATATGATAATAATCCCAAGTGACTCAACAAATACAGCTATGCTCCCCGGCAACAGTGCCAGAAAAAGGTCTTGATAACCCACAAGTATATGTGATCGCAATAGTTTTTGAGGGTAGATTATTCAACCCAAATTTATAGATTCGACACAAGGGGAGCCAAAGAATACTTGCAAGTATTAGCAGCTAAGTTGTCAATTCGACCACACCTGGAGATTAATTATCTGCAGCAAAGTGATCAGTAGCACAGTAATATGATAGTTTTGATAGCAATGGTAGTAGCTATAGTAATGGTAACAGTGATAGTAGTGTTTTTGTAGCAGTAATGATAACAATAGCAATAGTAGTAACTTAGCAAGAACAATATAAGATAAATTCATAGGCATTGGATCGGTGACTCGTTGGATAATATTCATCATGAGACAGTCATAACCTAGGGCGATACGGCACTAGATCCAGTTCATAAATATAATGTAGGCATGTATTTCGTAAATAGTCATACGTGCTTATGGAAAGAACTTGCATGGCATCTTTTGTCCTACCCTCCCGTGGCAGCGGGGTCCTATTGGAAACTAAGGGATATTCATGCCTCCTTTTAATAAAGAACCAGAACAAAGCATTAACACATAGTGAATACATGAACTCCTCAAACTATGGTCATCACCGGGAGTGGTCCCAACTATTGTCACTCCGGGGTTGCCAGATCATAACACGTAGTAGGTGACTATAACTTGCAAGATCGGATCTAGAACATGGATATAATGGTGATAACATAAACGGTTCAGATTTGAAATCATGGCACCCGGGCCTAAAGTGACAAGCATTAAGGATGGCAAAGTCATAGCAACATCAATCTCAGAACATAGTGGATACTAGGGATCAGGCCCTAACAAAACTAACTCCTCATCGACCAGCGAGCCTACGGAGGAATTACTCATTCCCGGTGAGGAGCATCATGGAATTGGCGAGGAGATGTGTGTGATGACGAAGATCGAAGATCCCCCTCTCCGGAGCCCCAAACGGACTCCAGATCTGGCCTCCCAATGAAGAACAGGAGACGGCGGCGGCTCCGTCTCGTGAAATGTGATAATTCTTTCTCCTTGATATTTTTTTCTGGAATAGTGTGATTTTATAGCGTCGGTTTTAGGGTCATCAGGGCCACCAAGTGGGGACAACCCACTTGGGCGCGCATGGAGGGGGTGGCGCGCCCTGGTAGGTTGTGCCCACCCAGGTGCCCCCCTCTGATGGTTCTTGGCTCCAGATATTTTCTTTTATTGTATAAAAAATCCTTGCAAAGTTTCCTTCCATTGTGAGAACTTTTATTTCTGCACAAAAACAACACCATGGCAGTTTTGCTGAAAACAGCGTCAATCCGGGTTAGTTTCATTCAAATCATGTAAATTAGAGTCCAAAACAAGAGTAAAAGAGTTAGGAAAAGTAGATACGACGGAGACGTATTAGAAGGCTGAAGAGGCCTTACACAGATTCCCCCGCACTTCAAGTGTGTCTTCATCCATGGGTCCGTCCTATGAAACTCGAAGGTAGGCTCTGGAAAAGCAAGCACGCAAACTCAGGTGAGGAACTCGCCCCGTTCCATCACAAAAGGGCGTCCAAAAGAGGTGATATACAAATAAGGGTTGGAAATTCAAGCAAAGCACAAGAAACCAAAGAAAGGAAGTGATAATCCGTAAGCAACTGTAGGGGATTCTAACTTTGATGTTGGTGAAAATTTTGTAACATAGATGATGAAGGTTTAGAAATGCGAGAATGACTGTCGGTGGATTACAGAAATTGAAGAAGATGCCGTGTATCTAGTACTAAATATGCCATGTAGTTGCTACTGAAAATGCCATGTAGCTGCTACTGAATCTGCCATGTACCTACTACTAAATCTGCCATCAGGTAGCTTCCTGTAAAACATAGTTGCCACATACATAGTATTGTATACACACTATGTGGGAACTCATTGAATTGACCACGTGCGAAACATGAGAAAGAACAACTGCCATCTAAGTTGTATTTAAATTGACGTGGGATAGGTGCCATATATGCGAATCTATGAACTAGTATGCTAACCAAAACAGTTAGCACTACAAATCCAAAAGAAATGAAATAATTAGTTGCTCTAGCCGTGCATGATCAACTATATTTGCCATGTATCACGCATCGTAAACAGCATGTTAGGGAAACTAAAGTGACCACAAAAGAAAAATAGAAAAAGTATCAAACTATAAATTACCTAGTAGAAAATAACTAGACATACTGGGCCGTCTGCAGTTTTACAAATTCTGAATGTAGTAAAGATGACAAATGAAACACAAATGATTTCAAAAAAGAGTTTCAAACCATCTGCCACATCCCCTCGGAAAGAAAAAAAACATAAGACAAAAATCAAGCATATGACAGAAGAATTTCAAACCACATTTCAGACAAGTGCACAAGCTGCCCATTCAAACTGTCAATTCGTACGCACATTCACAAACACATAATAGAAAACATAAAGGTAGTTCTTGTCACACCTAAAAAGATTAAGGTCCACACTTATATTACAAAGCTTAGACGGCACATACTCACCATCACTATAGACTACAGCTATGGAGAATGAAGTCATAACCTAGCACACGCACATAGTTTCGAAGAGTGAGATGATACCTTACATTCATCAGCCACAAAATGTAAGGCTAGGCATGTGTGTTGAGCACCACATGATCACTTGTACTTCTTGTTCACGGTTTTGACAGCTCCCTCTATGAATTCTTGTGCCAAAGCCCGCGTGTTGAAATCTTCATTCATCAACCAGTTCCATGTAAAGATTTTATGGTGCTCGACCACCATTACATCTGTGATCACAGGAACCCATCGACCTTCCCACTTTGCAAGGTATTCCAACATGTAAAAGCCGCACTCATGCCTAGAATGAAAAAACTAGGTGGAGACATGCCAAACAGAAACACAATAAACTTTGTGGAAGAAATGAAAAAAGTCAAAATTTGTAGTGACCCGACCCAAATGGATCAAGTCTCTATGCTTAAGTGTCATCCCTGGATCGGTATGCTGACACACACAGTACTCGAGGATTTATAACAGAGGTAAATCACATGTATAAAGTAACGTAAATACTATTACCTCACTACAAAATAGCGGAAGTAACAAGGTTGTGGATTCCCATCAACACCAACGGCAAAGTTGAGTATAGGAATCATAACCCTCACGTATCACTTACTTGTCGTAAGATCCTGCAACATGAGACGTTGCAGCCACAGAGGGTCAGTACATTGAATGTACTGGCAAATTCATACCATAGAGCAATGATGAATAAAGGCTATCACTACATGCATATTTGGCTCGTGGAGGCTCTAAGGTTATAATGTTTTTGCGAAAAGCTAATTTTTCCCTACTACAAAGGAATAAATTTATTTAACTATCATGGTGGTTGTTAAACATTGAGAATGGTTGACATCATTCTCAATCCCAATTAAATAACATCATCATTAAACCCAACAAAATTAAGTAAAGTAACATGATGAGATTCACATGATAATCCAAGTACTAGATACTCAAGATGTCCATAACCGGGGACACGGCTAACCATGATTAGTTTGTTACACTCTGCAGAGGTTTGCGCACTTTTCCCCACATGACTCGATCTCCTCTGTTTGGATTCTCACACTACATGGTGTTTGAGAAACGGATGACTGAGACATAGCCTTTCAGAAGCGCTTGCACCTTACGAACGGGTAGACCGTACCAACCTACATCCCCTACATCAGCTAGTCTACCACTGTAAGAGTTCGCACGAGTTAGTCAACTATGCTAGAGCCCATAGTAGCATGTGGCTGCACACGGAAGTTTCTAGCATGAATAATCTTATGATCCCTTTGAGCCTGGGTGGCGGTCCGAAGAAAAATAGGCAAATCCTGGAAACCAGGTACCTCAATCCACCCAGATGTGTGTTTAAGTTGCCACCTTAAGTAAACCATTAATTAACAAACTCACATCTGTCATGGATACACTCTCCCAATCCACGTCTACTAGCATAGCATGGCATAATAAGCAAACGTAGAAGTAACTCCCAAGGGTTTGAAAATAAAACAGGTAATAGGTACTACCTCAACTACTTCCCAAAACCCACAATTTAATTAGACCCTAAGCATGCAATGTTTGAGGATTGATCTAATGCATAAAAACTGGGTATGAGAAAAGGTATGATCAAAGTGTTACTTGCCTGCAATGTTGGTGAAGATGATTCACACTCAAAACTCTTGATAGTTCTACTCGTCACACTCCGGTCAATCTATCGTGATCAAGCAATAGTAACCACACATAAGCAATCACTCAAAAGATCAGAAAGAACGAAGAGTATGATTCGGAAAACATCAAAACCAAGAAAATGACTCTTGCAGCATAAAACAATTTCTAACAGTACCAAAACTATGTGTATTTGGCCTTATCATAAATTTTAGTTGAAGAGCTTCGATTTGCAAACAAAATCAACTCAAACGGAGTTATAAAACTCAAGTTATGATCAAATGAAGTTCAAATACTAAACTGTTTGAAATTCAAATTTAAAACTTTCAAAAACATGTTAAAGTTGTTTTAATGGATAGAGGAGATCATAACGAAGACGTGGGCGTTGGTTTCGTTGGATTTGGATAAACGAGCGAAAAGTTGTGGTCGTTTGAAGTACAGGGACTAATCTGTAAAACATTTAATCACAGAAGGGTCCCTGGCAGAAATAAAATAAAACGAAAAGGCTATTTAGCGAACGTTCGCTAATGAACGGAGAAACTGCTCGGTGCAAACCCTAACTAACGAACGTTCACCGAATAAAAAAAATGTTTAAAAAACAGAAGGCGGCGGTTACCACGGCGATCGCCGGAGTCGGGGAGGACGGCGGCGGCGGCGGCTCGGGTCTGGCCGGGGCGGCAGCTCCGGTGGCCCTCCAGCTCGGCGGAGTGAACAGGGGGATGCGGTGCGGTTCGGCGGTGAGGTGGGTGGTGGCTACGGCGGTGGTGCAGTGGGGCGGCGGCGGCAGTTGGCAACGGCGGCGGCAGCAACCGATGGCGGCGGTGGCGGATCTAGCGAGGGGCGGCGGCGGCGGCGGCGAAAACGGGACCCAGGGGTCCTGTGGTGGCCTTTTAAAGGGGTAGGGGAGGGCAGTGGCTTGGGGAAGGGGGCACGGAGGCCGGGGCGGACACGGCGGCGACGACGGCTGGCGTGCTCGGGCGGGACTCCACCTGGGGTCGGTGGCAATGGCGCGCTGGGCTGGGCCTTGGCCTGGCAGGAGCTGGGCCGGCCCAGTTCGGTGAAGGGAAGTTTTTTTTAACAGTCAGTCAAAGAAATAAATAGAATAAATAAAAACAGAAATATAATATAGGCATATTATATATCAAAATTTCCAGAAAAAGATTTCCTACAAGCTGAACATTTTTCTAGAGTCAAATAAAATCCACACAAATTCAGATAAATCAAACACTGTTGCTGCTCCAATAAAATCCAACGAAATCATTTTAAAAATACCAAAATTAATTCAAATTTATTGCTCTCCAATTTTTTGATGTAGGGAATCATGTTACCTACTTTCCATATATTTTATTTTTTTGGAGAAAAATAATTTGAATAAAACTCAAATAACTCCAAATTGAAAAATAAACTCAAAAGAACTTTGAATTTAATTCTTTGAAACTCCCAACTCATATTTCATATGTTTTGAAGAAGTCATTTTATCTTCGCTCGTGAAAATCATTGAGTTGCATAAAGTTCCTGGGTTGGAAATATTTTCCAAATAAAATTCAAATATTTTCAACACCCTTTGTCATTTAAATAAATGAAAGAAGTCATGTCATCTTCTCTCCAGGGTTTTGTGGTGAAAAGAATTTGAATTCACGGAGATCACGAATGCAAAATGAAAGTTTGGGAAAGTCCTTTTATTCCCTCTCATTTAACTTTCAAAAAGTTTCAAATTCACTCACTTTCAGTCAATCAATCAAACAATCAATCAAAACTATCTATTTATTATAACATTCCAAAATTTAGAATTTTGGGATGTTACAAACCTACCACCCTTAAAATGAATCTCGTCCTCGAGATTCGGAGAGGCTAGCAAGAAATAGGTTAGGGTCGGGGTCTTCAGAATCCATCGGTCGTCTCCGGGGTCTCGGGTGCTACCACCCTTGGAAGCATGGTTACGGTTCCATCAAAACTCATATACTCCATCCTTAATCCTGACAGTGTTGGTCTTCTCAGATCTCGGAAAAAAATTCCTTCTCTGGGCTCTTCCGGTAGTGGCACAACTTTTCCTCAATACTTCTGTCCTTTCATATTGGTAAGGTTATTCCGAGACTGGGTCTTCTTAGCTAACGGGTCTGGCGCCAATACTAAACAACTATCGATATCTCATGGTGGTCAACAATTTATGGTTTCTCCTGCATGAAATGGGTCTGGGTCGAACCTCACCGTATATCCTACGATTGGCAACAGCTGCCGTGTACAAGGGAAATACTTATACCATTCTAAGGTTCAAACAAGGTTTTGATCGTCGTCTCTCTACTATAGGTAAGTCACTCAGATTTACCATCCCACATAGCAAGGCGAATAATAAGAGTAAGTCGGTTTGGTGTTCAATCCATCCCGCACCCAAATCATTACCTTGTATACGGTTTAGCGAATCTCGCATTCTAACACTAGGTCATCCTCACAAGCATTGCAGAATTTCTCTTGTCAACGAACTAAGGTCGGATAAATCCATTGATTCTGCAAGCCAAACAAACAACTATCGGTCCTTCACAACTCTTAGGTTTTGCGTTACTCCTATAAAATCGTCGGTTGATAAAATCGTAACTTCTTCATGGTTTTTCCTTCAGCAAGAGTGTGCTTGCTTCTTGGCAGGTCCTGGGGCCTGTGGGTTATGGCCCATCTCATCACTTGTAATCCTTGAACTCATTATCGGGGCATCTGATCATTACTCCAACATCCAGTTTCCTAGCATTCTTAAATCCATCCAATTGTAATGTCTTTCTTCCTTCTATTTGTGCCAAACTAAGACGTGATTACTCAGACTCATCATGGAATTTCCATTGATCCATATTCCCAACATCATACCTCCTTTATATCCAATAGTAATTCATCTCTTCATCCTCGTGGGATATCCCACATACCAAGATAAAAACTTATACTTATGAAGTCCATACTCCACTTCGTGGAACATCATTATCCTTTCCAGGGTCAAGCGTCCTTATAGGGGAATATTGGCCATCTCTGCATGGCACTTCTTCAACTAGGAAACGTGAAACACATCATGAACTTTTGACAGTCCTTCGGGTGACTCCAATTTGTTGGCCACTTATCCCATACAAAGCTTAAAAAGGGGCCATCTTCAAACTGGCTGGGTAACTGTTGTTGTATGAGAACTCCGTGTAAGGTAGATTATCATCACTAATGGATCCATAATCTAGCGCACACGCTCTCAACATGTCCTCTAGAATCTGATTGACTCTCTCGATTTATCCATCTGTGTGCGGATGAAAGGCTGTACTGAACTCTAGCATAGTACCCAAAGTCTGGTGCAGCTGATTCCAAAACTTTGAGGTAAACTGTGTTCCTCTATCTGATACGATGGTCCTCGGAACTCCATGCAGACATACGATCCTGGTCAAATATATCTCGGCCAACTTCTCACTTGTATAGGTGGTTTTTCACTGGGATAAAGTGAGCCACTTTGGTCAAGCGAATCAACTACTACCCAGATAGAGTCATATCCCGTTCGGGTTCTGGGAAATCCGGTAATGAAATCCATGCCAGGCTTATCCCACTTCCATTCGGGTATCGGCATAGGTTGTAGTAATCCTGCTGGCTTCTGATGCTCTGCTTTTACTCTCTCTGGCATACATCACCTACGACTACATACTCCGTAATATCCTTCTTCATACCAGTCCACCAAAAACACTCCTTCAAATCCAAATACATCTTGGTGTTTCCAGGGCGAATCGAGTATGGTGAGTCATGAGCCTCTTGAAGAATTTACTTCCTGATCTTTGCATTATTGGGAACATATACACGGTCCTCGAACCATAAGGTGTCGTGCTCATCCTTACGAAAACCTTTGGCTTTTCCTTTGCTCATTTTCTCCTTTACCTCAACAATCTCTTTGTTATACTTCTGAGCTTCACGAATCTTTCCTAACAATGTAGACTAAACTTCCATTGCTGCAACAAAGCCTTCGGGAACAATCTCCAACCGAAGTTCCCTGAGATCCTCGGCTAACTTCCTTTGGTAATCCTCCTCTTATGAGGGTATTCGTACTTGTTTTCTTTATGGTTGTGTCCTATTTCTCCACAAAGCTTTTATGCACAAGATTTCTTCATATCCTTTCCATAAGGCTTCAATTTCTGGGACACAAACTAAGACTTTAGCAAAGTCAACTTAAATTCCTTCCAAGTGGTTACTCCTTGCCATCCATTAATGTTTTGGTACATCCTCCACCAAGTAGCAGCACCTCTTTTCAAAGCACTGTAGAGCATGCTGGGTCATATCCTTTCCGGCTATAGGGTTATTCTCCATTTGATCCTCCATGTTCTGAATCCATCGGCTCATCTCCAATTGAGTCATTGGTCCAGAAAATATAAACTCATCTCCATTCATCCTCTATTGGGTCCAAGGGTATTGGGGTGGGATAAGAGAGATAGAGAGGGATACACACAATACAAACAAAAGTTTTGAAAAGGCAGATTTTATTGTGGCTGTCGAAAAAACAGCTCACAATCGTCGCATCTAACATAAGTATATAACAGGGGTTGGGTCTTCTAATGGTCTATAGATCTCAACATAATCAAGCTCTTCAAGTCTTGGTCATTTCTCCGATGGCTCCTTCTGATCATGCTTGTCCTTCTCAAGTTCTTTTGCCAAATCATCTCGGTTGACGCGAAGTCTCTCATGACATCCTTTAATATTTCTGGGGTTGCATTCCAAACTTCTGGGTTTCAACAACCTTGCCTGAACCATGCCTTACTGTGCTTCAGTTCCTGATGGATCTCTGGTATCTCGAGGTTTTGTTCCTCCAGTTTGGCTACTTCAGCTTCTGGTTCCTGAGTTCTTCACGAACTGCTTCCTTGTCAAATATGGCATTTCTGCAGATCCACCCTAAACTTCTTGAGGTAATACTCCAGATCCTAGTGATACACCAGCTAAGGTTAAAACTTGATCTCTTGCTGGTAGATGCTCCATTAGCCCTTTTGTCATCCAATTCTTCCGAAAGATGCATGCTTAACACCTCACGGTGACAATAACATGAGTGAGCGATAGCATCATGGATATCCATGTTTTTGCTCTTGTCATTTCCATGAGCTATCATTCCATAATTGATTTCTCCTGTCTTAGGGTTTTCCTTCACAAAAACTTCGAGTTCTAATGCTCCATGTACTGGTCTTTCTCCGAGACACCATGATCTCAGGTATTGACAGTGTCCTTAGTCTACCAAGTTCCATAAGGGGTGCCTTCCTCAGTCATACAAATTTGGAAATTCTTCAAAGCCTTCAAATTATCCTAGTCTTTGGAGTCTTCAATCTTTGTAATTATAACTAATGCTCGGTAAACTACTCTTTATTCCGAAGTGGTCTTGGTTGTCCGATATCTTGTACTTCTTGGAGTGGTCTCATCAGTCGAATCTTTGAGTGGTCAAAAAGGGGAAAGGGTATAGTCTCACTAAAAGGAATTTTTGAATAAGCTCAGAAGAGAAGAGAGGTAAAAGATCCTTTTGAAAATGAAGTTGTAGGGAAAACTTTCCTATGGGCTTGCCAGTTTGTAGGGTCACGTCCTATAGTCAACATGTGCTCTGCTACCATCTTGTAGCGACCCGACCCAAATGGATCAAGTCTCTGTGCTTAAGTGTCATCCCTGGATCGGTATGCTGACACACACAATACTCGAGGATTTATAATAGAGGTAAATCACATGTATAAAGTAACGTAAATACTATTACCTCAATCCAAAATAGTGGAAGTAACAAGGTTGTGGATTCCCATCAACACCAACAGCAAAGTTGAGTATAGGAATCGTAACCCTCACGTATCACTTACTCGTCGTAAGATCCTGCAACATGAGACGTTGCAGCCACAGAGGGTCGGTACATTGAATGTACTAGCAAATTCACACCATAGAGCAATGATGAATAAAGGCTATCACTACATGCATATTTGGCTGGTGGAGGCTCTAAGGTTATAATGTTTTTGTGAAAAGCCAATTTTTCCTACTGCAAAGGAATAAATTTATTTAACTATCATGGTGGTTGTTAAACATGGAGGCTCTAAGGTTATAATGTTCGCACGACTTAGTCAACTATGCTAGAGCCCATAGTAGCATGTGGCTGCACACGGAAGTTTCTAGCATGAGTAATCTTATGATCCCTTTGAGCCTGGGTGGCGGTCCGAAGAAAAACAGGCAAATCCTGGAAACCAGGTACCCCAATCCACCCAGATGTGTGTTTAAGCTGCCACCTTAAGTAAACCATTAATTAACAAACTCACATCTGTCATGTATACACTCTCCCAATCCACGTCTACTAGCATAGCATGGCATAATAAGCAAACGTAGAAGTAACTCCCAAGGGTTTGAATATAAAACAGGTAATAGGTACTACCTCAACTACTTCCCAAAACCCACAATTCAATTAGATCCTAAGCATGCAATGTTTGAGGATTGATCTAATGCATAAAAACTGGGTATGAGAAAAGGTATGATCAAAGTGTTACTTGCCTGCAATGTTGATGAAGATGATTCGCACTCAAAACTCTTGATAGTTCTACTCATCACACTCCGGTCAATCTATCGTAATCAAGCAATAGTAACCACACATAAGCAATCACTCAAAAGATCAGAAAGAACGAAGAGTACGATTCGGAAAACATCAAAACCAAGCAAATGACTCTTGCAGCATAAAACAATTTCTAACAGTACAAAAACTATGTGTATTTGGCCTTATTAGAAAGTTTAGTTGAAGAGCTTCGATTTGCAAACAAAATCAACTCAAACGGAGTTATAAAACTCAAGTTATGATCAAACGAAGTTCAAATACTAATCTGTTTGAAATTAAAATTTTAAACTTTCAAAATCATGTTTAAGTTGTTTTAATGGATAGAGGAGATCGTAACGAAGACATGGACGTTGGTTTCGTTGGATTTGGATAAACGAGCGAAAAGTTGTGGTCGTTTGAAGTACAGGGACTAATCTATAAAACTTTTAATCACAGAAGGGTCCCTGGCAGAAATAAAATAAAACGAAAAGGCTATTTAGTGAACGTTCGCTAACAAACGGAGAAACCGCTCGGTGCAAACTCTAACTAACGAACGTTCACCGAATAAAAAAACGTTTAAAAAAACAAAACAAGATCTGGATCGCTCGATCCACATCCAACGGACGGGAGGCGGCGGTTACCACGGCGATCGCCGGAGTCGGGGAGGACGGCGGCGGCGGCGGCTCGGATCTGGCCAGGGCGGCAGCTCCGGTGGCCCTCCGGCTCGGCGGAGTGAACGGGGGGATGCGGCGCGGCTCGGCGGTGAGGTGGGTGGTGGCTGCGGCGGTGGTGCAGCGGGGCGGCGGCGGCAGTTGGCAACGATGGCGGCGGCAACCGATGGCGGCGGTGGCGGATCTGGCGAGGGGCGGCGGCGGCGAAAACGGGACCCAGCGGTCCCGGGGTGGCCTTTTAAAGGGGCAGGGGAGGGCGGTGGCATGGGGAAGGGGGCACGGAGGCCGGGGCAGACATGGCGGTGACGGCGGCTGGCGTGCTCGGGCGGGACTCTGCCCGGGTCGGTGGCGATGGCGCGCTGGGCTGGGCCTTGGCCTGGTAGGAGCTGGGCCGGCCCAGTTCGGCGGAGGGAACTTTTTTTTAACAGACAGTCAAAGAAATAAATAGAATAAATAAAAATAGAAATATAATATAGGCATATTATATATCAAAATTTCCAGAAAAAGATTTCCTACAAGCTGAACATTTTTCTAGAGTCAAATAAAATCCATACAAATTCAGATAAATCAAACACTGTTGCTGCTCCAATAAAATTCAACGAAATCATTTTAAAAATACCAAAATTAATTCAAATTTATTTCTCTCCAATTTTCTGATGTAGGGAATCATGTTACCCTATTTTCCATATATTTTATTTTTTTGGAGAAAAATAATTTGAATAAAACTCAAATAACTCCAAATTGAAAAATAAACTCAAAAGAACTTTGAATTTAATTCTTTGAAACTCCCAACTCATATTTCATATGTTTTGAAGAAGTCATTTTATCTTCGCTCATGAAAATCATTGAGTTGCATAAAGTTCCTGGGGTTGAAATATTTTCCAAATAAAATTCAAATATTTTCAACACCCTTTGTCATTTAAATAAATGGAAGAAGTCATGTCATCTTCTCTCCAGGGTTTTGTGGTGAAAAGAATTTGAATTCACGGAGATCACGAATGCAAAATGAAAGTTTGGGAAAGTCCTTTTATTCCCTCTCATTTAACTTTCAAAAAGTTTCAAATTCACTCACTTTCAGTCAATCAATCAAAACTATCTATTTATTATAACATTCCAAAATTTAGAATTTTGGGATGTTACAAAATTGAGGTAGAAAACACATGAAAAGATGGTAATTACCCGTTTCCTTGCTTGACAGTCGTGACGTACTCGATTGGAAAATGATTGATCTTGACCTTTGAGTTTCTGTAATGATGGTTCCAGGTCTCTTTCAGGTTGTTGATTAAGAATTTAGCATGAGTAGTAAGGTTGTCATCATCTCTTGAACGAATTGAATCAAGCACCTCAAAATGTTGGTTTTTCAGGTCAAGGAAAACGACGTAGTGGTGACCACACTTGTCATCTGCGTTATCTGGTGCAAGCAGCTAGAACATGGGGAACATGACCTGCAAGTAAAAAGGAGAAAAGAAAAAAAGAGTTGACATCAAAATAGATTGATGTAGTTGCCATATGATATGTAGTAATATTGCCATTTAAAAGAATGGATATATGAAGCAGGCATCAAATGGCCAAGTGGGCACATGAAAAACAGGGTTCAGTTGCCATGTGTAATTGTCAGAAGTTGCCATGCATGTTTAAATGCATTTGCCACAATATTTTCAGTTAAGTTGCCACATGAGTTTCATTAAAGTTAACACTACCTTACCATGGCAACTATTGCCATAGGAAACGGCTGCCACGAGAAGTAGGTAACCAACATATGGAATATAACTATGGACAAATATAGCATGGAAAAAATAATCATCTAGAATGAGAAGAAACACTCACAATTTTTTTCAATGTGAGCTTGAAATCACCATGCGCGGCAAAATGTTCCCTCAGGATGGCATGGTGGAAGTCATCACTCCATATTTTGCTGGTCACCCTGTAGGACATGATCGTATTGTCGGGACAAATGTCCACGTGCCTGTTAATGTAGTCAATCCCACACACAACTACATTCTGCGACATTTTACTAGTAGGCCTCACAAACTCGGCTAGATCACCTAGGTCAAAGTACGCCGCATCACACTGTATGATTTTGGTTCTGTCCAAACATGAGTTGTATGAAAATGATATAACATGAAAGAATCATATCTATAAAAAAACACATGGCAAAAAAGGGCAAAATATCATGAAAATAAAGTTAGAGGTTATGTGGTGTGGACATTACTCTCTCAAGGCCTTCATGTGTTTGGAGTTTGACCTCGCATTTCCGAAACACTTGGCAATATCGTAGAGAAGGGACTGCTCCTTTGTAGCCTTAATGTCAGGCTCAAAGTCATCCGCTAATGGTGGGTGAACTACCCTCGTTTGCCTCACAGAACCAGGGATTACACTACTTACAATATCTTCAGATACTAGTTCAGCAGGCACATCAGAACTTGATTGGCCCTGATTGCGCGACGACCTCCTGTTTAAGGCTTCCTGCTCAATCCTATGGTAAGATTCATCAAGGGACGGAGAAATCTCCTCACGGGTTACTGAAAAGGAAAATAACATGGGAATAAGAAAATTGGGCACAACAAGTTATTGTGCAAAAGTTCAAACTATGGACTGTCATGCTGATAGGAAAAAATGTTGATTTCAGATGTCAATTTGAACCGAAGTTTGCCATGTGCAATGCACTACAATTGCCATGTGACAACAACTACAGAAAACATATGTGATCGAAAGTGTTTTGGTCGTGCCAAGATAAACAACGGTTGTCATGTCAACAATAAACATCAGTTGCCATGTTATATGAACAACAACTGCCAAGTTGGGCCAATTGTAAATGCCATCTACATACTGTGCAAGCAGCGAGGGTTGCGTCTACTACAAAATGCCATGCCAGTCGAGGTTGAGGCATGCAAAAAATAAAAGTAAACAACAAATATATAAGTGGCCATGAAGTTTCAACTGAAAAGTCCATGTGCATCACATACGATTTGCCATCACAAATCAAAAACCAAACTTGCGATGAAGATCAGAAATATGTAGAACGAATGAGAAACAAAAAAAGTTTACTTGCACTATAGGCTCTGCAAACTTCACAGCCTTCCTGCCATCAGCCATGGGCTGCACCATTCGGGACCATGCCTGATGGGAAAGCAGAAGAAACAGGGATATGATCGATGACTGGTTCATTTTGAGTGCGATCAATGCCAAGACTGCAATTTGGTGGGGTGAAAACCATGGGGTGCCTCTCCTGCTCATCAGCCGGCTTGCGAACAAATTGTTTAGCAGAATTGAGAGGTGACAGATCAACAAACATGTCAGTCTCGTCTGCTATAGAATCATAACTCTTATTAGTAGGGTGAGGCGTGCTGTCAGTGATTTCAATCACAACCTTCTTGCCTATCTTCTTGTTTGGGTTGTACGAGACACCGATGTTGATAGGGAGCTTAGAAGTACGTAGATTTGAACTAGGGTTCTCCTCGGCAGTGTTACACCGTCTGCTTTGAACGTCCACCTCCTTCAGTGTTACATTGCTTACCACCTGCATCTACTATATTATGGATTTCCATCTTCTCGACTGCTTTGATTTTGGTAGAAGGTGGAAAAAGTGTGGAAACAGGCACATAACCAGATTCACTTCTGCTGCTCTTAAGTACCTCTGATGCATTGAATGACTATGCAGGATTCTTGCAGGGGCTACGCCTAGGTGGTAGGCTAGCTCGCAGACAGGTTGCAGTAGCGGCTTGTGCGCCAGCAGCCGCTAAAGCTGTTGTGCGGTGAGAGTCATCTATGGATGTCCTGTCATACTGAAATGTGGCTGCAGCCCCTTCTTTCCTAGCCACATAAGTGCCATCGGCCGCACGCTTGGAATCCATATCAAATGAGCAGGAATCTTCCTTGTTTAGGTTGAGCTCGGGAGCGTCCACTTCAACACTTGCTGATTGGGTGGCATGGGTCACAACAACATCTCTCACTGCCACCACGGTAGGAAATACCTCAGCAGTCTTGACGGATACTGACTCGTCGCTGCCAAATGTACCGATGCCTGTGGTTGTAGTTTGCTCAACTACAACCAGCGGAGATGGGAAGTTGCGTGCATCCGAACTAGCGGAACAGTGGACGGTGCAGACGTAGATTTGTCAATTGACGGCTCATGAATATCCGCATTATCGAATGTCAATAGCTTAGAGTGAATGCGTTCAAGTGGGTGTTTAGTAGTGCGATTGGTCGAGCGTGCAATAGTCATCTTTACCCTACAAAATATGTCGAACAAGAAGATAACCATTCAAGTAAGCACATGAAGTGAAAAAGGTGAGGTGCAGGAACAAGTAATTGCCATGTCAGTCATCTTAAAATGCCATGTGTGATATGCCAGAGTTGCCATTTGAAAACAAAGATAGAGTCACACACATGCAGTACAAGTGGTTGCCATTAGTGATAGATACTAGTTGCCATGGGGGGTAGACAACAGTTGCCATGTGGTGTAGTTAGCAGTTGCCATGTGTGACGTACAAGAGTTGCCATGTGGCAAGTTTAGTAGTTGCCATGAGGGACAAACAAGAGTTGCCACGTTGTGCACAACAAAAGTTGCATATGATCAAGGAATGCATCAAACAAATTTAGCGCCAGGAATATGAATAACTTGTCATACTCAACATGCTGCAATTGCCATGAAAATTTCAAAGAGAATGCATTTCCATCTCGTGACACAATGAAAATAGCTCAATCATATTTTCTTTAGAAAAACAGGGGAGAACCCACCTCTTGCTTGTTTTCCTTAAGTCTTCAAGAACAACAGGATCCCTGGTGTTGGACGTCGATGTGCGAGGAGACGACCGAGTGGAAGTGGTGGCAGCAGAAGTGGGTGCCTGGTATGTCTCCAACGTATCTATAATTTTTTATTGTTCCATGCTATTATATTATCTGTTTTGGATGTTTTATATGAATTAATATGCTATTTTATATTATTTTTGGGACTAACCTATTAACCTAGAGCCCAGTGCCAGTTCGTGTTTTTCCCTTGTTTTTGAGTTATGCAGAAAAGGAATACCAAACGGAGTCCAAACAGAATGAAACCTTCGCAATGATTTTTCTTGGACCAAAAGACAACCAGGAGACATGGAGATGAAGTCGAAGGAGCCAC
Organism: Triticum dicoccoides; assembly: GCF_002162155.2. Classification (NCBI taxonomy): domain Eukaryota; kingdom Viridiplantae; phylum Streptophyta; class Magnoliopsida; order Poales; family Poaceae; genus Triticum; species Triticum dicoccoides. The sequence continues at coordinate 280,330,342 of NC_041389.1, forward strand.
GAGGTGGCCACAAGGACGGAGGTCACGCCCCCACCCTTATGGGCCCCATGACCCTCCTGGCCAAAAAATTTTGCCTATATGTTTCCATATATCCCCAAACCACCAGAGGCATCCACGAAAACAGTTTTCCACCACCGCAACCTTCTGTACCCATGAGATCCCATCTAGGGACCTTTTCTGGCACCCTGCCGGAGGGGGATTCGATCACGGAGGGCTTATACATCAACTCTATCGCCCTTCCAATGAAGCGTGAGTAGTTTACCACAGACCTACGGGTCCATAGCTAGTAGCTAGATGGCTTCTTCCCTCTCTTTGATTCTCAATACCATGTTCTCCTCGGTGTTCTTGGAGATCTATTCAATGTAATACTTTTTTTTGCGGTGTGTTTGCCAGATCCGATGAATTGTGGATTTATGATCAGCTTATCTATGAATATTATTTGAATCTTCTTTGAATTCTTATATGCATGATTTGATATCTTTGTAATTCTCTTCGAACTATCGGTTTGGTTTGGCCAACTAGATTGGTTTTTCTTGCAATGGGAGACGTGCTTAGCTTTGGGTTCAATCTTGCGGTGTCCTTTCCCAGTGACAGTAGGGGAAGCAAGGCACGTATTGTATTGTTGCCATTGAGGCTAAAAAGATGGGGTTTTCATCATATTGCTTGAGTTAATTCCTCTACATCGTGTCATCTTACTTAATGCATTACTCTGTTCTTCATGAACTTAATACTCTAGATGCAGGCATGAGTCGGTCGATGTGTGGAGTAATAGTAGTAGATGCAGAATCATTTTGGTCTACTTGATACATACGTGATGCCTATATTCATGATCATTGTCTTAGATATCGTCATAACTTTGCGCTTTTCTATCAATTGCTCGGCAGTAATTTCTTCACCCATGATGTCTACGACACAACTTTATTCTTGTAGACACGTGTTGGGTCTCCAAGCGCAGAGTTTTGTAGGACAGTAGCAATTTTCCCTCAAGTGGATGACCTAAGGTTTATCAATCCATGGGAGGTGTATGATGAAGATGGTCTCTCTAAAATAACCCTGCAACCAAATAATAAAAAGTCTCTTGTGTCCCTAACACACCAAATACAATGGTAATTTGTATAGGTGCACTAGTTCGGTGAAGAGATGGTGATAAAAGTGTAGTAATGATAGTAGATATTGGTTTTTGTAGTAGGAACAATAAAAAAATAGCAAGGTAGAAATTGCTAAAACAGAGCATAAACGGTATTGCAATGCTTGAAAATGAGGCCTAGGGTCCGTACTTTCGCTAGTGCAATCTCTCAACAATGCTAATATAATTGGATCATATAGTCATCCCTCAACGTGCGATGAAGAATCACTCCAAAGTTCTTATCTAGCGGAGAACATAAGAAGAAATTGTTTGTAGGGTAAAAAACCACCTCAAAGCTATTCTTTCCGTTTCGATCTATTCAAGAGTTCATACTAAAATAACACAAATCTATTCTTTCCATTTGATATATCCAAGAGTTCGTACTAAAATAACACCATATGATACACATCAACAAACTCTAATGTCACCTAGATACTCCAATGTCACCGCGAATATCCGTGAGTTGATTATACGATATGCATCAAACAATTTCAGATTCATAATACTCAATCCAACACAAAGAACCTCAAAGAGTGCCCCAAGATTTCTACCGGAGAAACAAAGACAAGAACATGCATCAGCCCCTATGCATAGATTACCCCAATGTCACCTCAGGAATTCACGAGCTGAGTGCCAAAACACATATCAAGTGAATCAATATGATACCCCATTGTCACCACGGGTATTCATAGCAAGACATACATCAAGTGTTCTCAAATCCATAAAAGTATTTGTAGAATCGAAAGTATGTCTAGAGGGGGGGTGATTAGACTACTTGACCAAATAAAAACCTAGCCTTTTCCCAATTTTAATTCTTGGTAGATTTTAGCAACTTAGCACTAGTCAAGCAATCAACCTACACATGCAATTCTAAGAGTATAGCAGCGGAATGTAAATCATTGCATATGAAGGTAAAGGGGAGGAGTTTGGAGGGAGCAAACGCAATGTTGACATGGAGATTTTTGGCATGGTTACGATAGGTGGTGCTATCGTACATCCACGTTAATGGAGACTTCAACCCACAAAGGGTAATGGCTGCGTGAGTCCATGAAGGGCTCCACCCACGAAAGGTCCACGAAGAAGCAACCTTGTCTATCCCACCATGGCCATCGCCCACGAAGGACTTTCCTCACTTGGGTAGATCTTCACGAAGTAGGCAATCTCCTTGCCCTTACAAACTACTTGGTTCAACTCCACAATCTTGACAGAGGCTCCCAAAGTGACACCTAACCAATCTAGGAGACACCACTCTCCAAAAGGTAATAGATGGTGTGTTGATAATGAACTCCTTGCTCTTGTGCTTCAAATGATAGTCTCTCCAACACTCAACTCTCTCTCACAGATTTGGCTATGGTGGAAAGATGATTTGAGTGGAAAGCAACTTGGGGAAGGCTAGAGATCAAGAATCTTGTGGTTGGAATGGAATGTCTTGGTCTCAAGACATGAGTAGGTGGTTCTCTCTCAGAAAATGAGTAGTGGAAGTGTAGGCACGTTCTGGTAGCTTTCTCCATGAATGAAGAATGGGTGGAGGGGTATATATAGCCTCCACACAAAATCTAACCGTTACACACAGATTCCCAAACTCGGTGAGACGGAATGGTGAAACTCGGTCAGACCGATTTAGTTCAAAATGTGAACATTAGGCTTTTCGGTGGGACCGATATGATCAACTCGATGGGACCGATGCGCTAGGGTTAGGGCATAACATAATCTCAGTGAGACCGATCACATGAACTCGGTGGGACCGATCTCAGTAATAGGCACACTGGGAGTTGGTCAGGCAAACTCGGTGGGACCGATTCGCTCACTTTGGTGGGACTGAAACATTACAAAAAGGAAACAGGGAGTTTGCATTGTGAAGTCAGTAGGACCGATCGCTCATTTCAGGGAGACCGAAACGTTAAAAGGGAAACAGAGAGTTTGCAATCCCATCTCGATGAGACCGAGATCCCTATCAGTGAAACTGAACTGATTAGTGTTTGTGGCAGTAGCTATGTCAAAAGAACTCGGTGGCGCCGGATAGATCAAATCAGTGGGGCCGAGTTTGACTTTTAGGTTTACGACATATGTGGAAATGAGAAAGTAATTGAGGGTTTTAGAGCATATCACTAAGAATTTTGAGCAAGCAAGCCATTAAGCAAAACCTCACCCCCTTTTAATAGTATTGGCTTTCCTATTGAGTCAATGTGATCTTGGATCACTAAAATGAAAATGTAGAGTCTTGAGCTTGTTGCAAATATGTGTCCTTAGCATTTTGAGGGGTTCACATCTCTAGTCCATGCCATGCCAATCATTGAACTTTCTGAAATGATCATCTTGAATGAGCATTAGTTCAATGAGCAGTATGTTGTTAAGAATTACCAAAACCACCCAGGGATCAGTTGCACTTTCAATCTCCCCCTTTTTGGTAATTGATGACAACATATAGATCAAAGCTTTGACAAATCATAATAAGAATGAAAAACATTGTCGCTTTGAGAAGTATGTGATAAGCAAGAGCTCCCCCTAAATTTGTGCATTATTTAAGATTTGCTTTTGAATGCAAATGCACAACCAATCAGGATCATGGGTTACTCTTTTGCATGTCACATACATCTTGGTGGAGTGCTCAAAATGATAGAAATAGGAACAAGCACACATCACCAAGGCAAAGTGAATGATCATACATAAAAGATTAGAGAATATCATCATTCAAGCACAAACATTAAGCATGATATGATCAAACACATGACCATACAAAGTATCTCACACACAAAAACATAAAGTATCAACCAAGCAAGCAATCAAATAAGTAGCAAAAGAAGCAAAGCTCTCTCTCTCTCTCTCTCTCTCTCTCTCTCTCGAAGCCTATGATCTATACACTTTCTCCCCCTTTGGCAACAAGTTACCAAAAAGCTTGAAAATGCATAGTGCTATGTGGCTCTCTAAGCTTGTTCTTCGGGAGGTGGCGTTGAGAGGACTCCAAGGATGAATGCATCTGTTGAAGTTGATGGAGCTGGTGGAGTTGCCATTGGAGGGGCAATTGAAGCTGTGGCTGCAGGTACTGATGCAGTAGCTCTAGTGTCTGGCACTAGCACTGCTGCAGATCTCTGTGCCCTAGGCACTCTCTGAAACACCTTAGTGGTTGCTTTTCCTTTCCTCTCCTCAGCCTCTTCTTGGAGCTGCTCAACTGCTGTTTGTATCTCTGTCACCTTCAAGTCAAGATCATAGAACTTTGTTTCAATGTTCCTCTCTAGGCTCTCTTGGTTCTGAGTCGGGGTGGCCAATCCTTTCTCAATCCTCAAGGTAGCATGAATAAGATATCCAAGTTGGTCTTGCTTTGACTTGAGGAACACTTGTGAAGCCTCTTCAGTACTTGATATCTTTGTTGCCTTCTCAGCTTTTGCTTTCCGCCTCTTCTCTTGAGCCTCTAGTGATGTGGGATCTTCAGCATTCATGACAACAGTGTTGTCCTCAAAGTCAGGCCTCAAGGGAAGGTGTTTTTTGTCCAACAAGTAGAAACCTTTGCTCATCTTGGAATTTATCAACATCTGGATGTGTGGAGCATATCCACATGACCTCTTCTGGTCAGCAGTTGTTCTCTTGATGGTTTCAACAATCAAACTCATGACTTTGAACTTCTGGGGCTAATACGTCTCCAACGTATCTACATTTGCTAACGCTTTTCCTCTTGTTTTGGACTCCAATTTGCATGATTTGAATGAAACTAACCCCGGACTGACGTTGTTTTCAGCAGAACTACTATGGTATTATTTTTGTGTAGAAATAAAAGTTCTCAGAATGGAACGAAACTTTGGGAGGATTTTTTATATCAACAAGAGAATTTCTGGAACCAAGAAGGACCTGAAGGGGCACCTGGATGGGCACAACCCACCAGGGCGCGCCCAGGTGGGTGCTGCCCACCTGGTGGCCCCGCTGACCCTCAAACCAACACTATCAAATCCCATATTTTCAGAAAAAACAGGCAGAAAGAATTATCCCATTTCACGAAATGGAGCCGCCGCCAAGCCCTGTTCTTCCTCGGGACGGCAGATCTGGAGTCCGTTTGGGGCTCCGGAGAGGGGGATCTTTGATCTTCGTCATCACCAATCCATCTCCATCGCCAATTCCATGATGCTCCCCACCGGGAGTGAGTAATTCCTTCGTAGGCTCACTGGTCGGTGAGGAGTTGGATGAGATTCATCATGTAATCGAGTTAGTTTTGTTAGGGCTTGATCCCTAGTATCCACTATGTTTTGAGATTGATGTTGCTATGACTTTGCCATGCTTAATGCTTGTCACTTTGGGCCCGGGTGCCATGATTTCAGATCTGAACCGTTTATGTTATCACCATTATATCCATGTTCTAGATCCGATCTTGCAAGTTATAGTCACCTACTACGTGTTATGATCTGGCAACCCTGGAGTGACGATAGTCGAGACCACTCCTGGTGATGACCGTAGTTTGAGGAGTTCATGTATTCACCATGTGTTAATGCTTTGTTCCGGTTCTCTATTAAAAGGAGGCCTTATGTCGGGGAAACTGATCCACGAACACCTATGGGGCCGGCGGACCGAGCCCCTTTTCGGTTCGGTGGGGGGCGGAGGTCGCACTAAGAGCAGATCGAGGCGAAACACACGAGCAGTTTACCCAGCTTCGGAGCTCTCCAGAGAGATAACACTCCTACTGCTGCTTGTCTGATTGTATTGTGTTCTTGCTCGAGAGCGCTGAGTGTTACAGTACATGTGAGCGGCTAACGAGACCGAGCGTGGGTGTTCTCTGGTTTCGAACTGAGCCGAACCCCCCTTTACATTGCGCATGGGCCTCCTTTTATATGATCAAGGGGTCACCGACAGGTGGCAATGTAAACAAGGGTAAAAGTGTAAAAAGAGAGGTGGTTGGTACAGCTACCTCTACAGTGCATCCTACCTAACCCTGACGGCAGGGGACAAAGGCATTAAATGCCCGTCTGTGTCGCCTAAACAGTGCAAAAAGGGACTGTCAGGGGCGCCACCGCCTGCCACGATGGCAATCTTGTCAGCACCGCTTTCCACTGCGCACCGCTGGCTGCACAGCCTCCCGCCACGTGCTCCTGGAAAGGCCCCAGGGCGACACGTTGGTGGATGCGCTGGAGCATGGGCACAGGGTGACCGCTTGCGCTGTCTTGTCGCGTCCGGAAGCTTGTCGCTCACCGGGCCTTGCCGGGACGCATGGCGCGTCGCGGCAAGTTCTTTGAGATGCCTTGGTTGGCCTTCCCGGCAAGCTCCTCTTGCCGGGGCCTTGTCTCCTTGGCTTGAATACTTTGTTCTTGAATGGCTCCAAAGGAACCACGGAGGACCTTGGCGGTCGCCCGGCAAGCCTTGCCGCGGGGTGCTGCAACTGCCCGTGCACAAGTTCGGGATACTAGGGTACCCCTACTCTAGTACACCGACAGGAGCCCCCGGGCCTGGGCCACACACGGTGCCGAGCGCTGTTGGCCAGGCCCAAAGCAGGGCATGGGCACACGCGGCCTGGGTTACACCGAATCTCGCTCTGTATCCAACGCGCCCTCCACGAATGGCATGCGTTGAATGCGGCATCATGGGAGAGATCGTGGGTGGCCTCTTTATTCGGAAGGGCGAAACGTCCGCCCCCTCCCTCTTTATAAGCAGGGGAAACAGGGGCAGTTTGCCCACTCCGCCAGTTGCTACTCCAGTTTCGGGAATCTCCGCCGCTCCCCTCCTTCTTCTCAAAGCCGAAAGAGAGCAGCGCTCCGCCCCCATTGCCACCAGCATCACCAACACCGCCGATCTCCCCCACCACCTCCGCCATGGCTCCGAAAGCCGACAAGGGGAAGGGCGTGAAGTCAGCCGAGGCGCAGCGGTTCGTGGCGCTGTGGAAGGAGCGGGCCATCTTCCCCCCTCAGCTTGACGCAAAGGGTCTGAGGTAGTACTACTACCTTTTTTGGTCGACGGGGACGCGAGCGCATCCGCGCACGAGGGTGCTCCCGGCCACTGCTTCGAGACTGGCTCCGATCGGGTATCCCTTCTTCGCGCTATTCTTCTACTGCGGGCTCTGCCCACCCTTTTCTGATTTCTTCTGCGACATTATGAACACCTACGGGTTCCGCCTCCTTGACTTCACCCCCAACGCCATTCTGACCATGGCAGTTTTCGCACATCTGTGCGAAAACTTTGTCAGAGTCCACCCAAATGTAGCCCTCTTCTGCCATTTCTTCATGCCTCGGGTCGAGAGAGGAGAGCCGCTTGCCGGAGGGATCGCCTGGATCTCGAGAGTCGGCAAGAAGGAGGCGTATCTGGAGGGTGAGCTCCACAGCAAGTGGGAGGAGTGGAGAGCGGAGTGGTGCTGGATCGTCGAGAAGAACCTGCAGCCATTCACTGCCCTACGCCAAGCCCCAATAGTGTGCGGCAACGATTGGAGCAACGTGGCCCCGGAGGACGACAGATTGAAGATCGCCATCACCAGAATCCTTCGCCTCAGGCTTTCCGGGCTCACTGTAGGCGCCGTTGGCGCAGATTTCCTTTGTCGCCGCATCGCCCCCCTGCAGGAGAGGGGGAGACCCTCCTGGGAGTTCAAGAACTCGGCGGATATCATGAGGCTGCGGCCAGGCCTCAACTTCAACTTCACCATCCTGGAGCTGGATGCGATGCTCCTGGAGTTGTTCAAACGCGATCCCTAGCATCCGTTTACGCTGCCGAGAAGCGTCGTTCCGCTGTGCAACAATTCATCGCTTGACCGGATCTGCGCGATGATGCCGTTGTGCGATTCGCACGGAATCACCCCAACTTGGCAAGAACCTGCGGATGACGTCGTGCAAGCGTTCTTCGACGACTTGGTAGAAGTGCCGGTCCGCGCCGACGAACAGAAGAGCCTCACCCGCGACACTACCGATGCGGAGCTGCAGCGCATCGCCACTAGGGCGGAAGAGGCTGCGGCAGCAGCTGCCGCGGGTGCGTTCGGGTTCACCATGGAGGAGGAGGAGGCGGCAGAGGCAGCAAGCCTTGCCGAGCGCGAGGAGTTTGTCGGCGAGGAAGAGCTTGCCGGTCCCGAAGATGAACCGAGCGAGCCCGGCGAGGGAGACCTTGTCGGGCCCGAATCTTCAGATACCCTGCCGCAGGCGGAGCCCCCGGCCCCGCCAAGAAGGCGTCTTCGCAGGGCCGCGGACGTAGCAGGGCGGCAAACGGGTCAACAGCCGCCGAGCCGCGCGACACGCTCTACCGCGGCAAGCACTGTTGCCGCGGGAGCGCCTCACACCGATGCGGCAACTGGAGCGGAGTCTTCCCGATCCACCACCACTGCTCCTGCCAAGCGGGCGAGGGAACCTACTCCTCCGCCTCGCCGCACCGAAGGGGAGCCGGACTTCGACCTCTCCGCGCTCAGCTCCGACGAGGAAGAGGAGGAGTAAGTTTCTTTGGTCTTCTTGTAGTTCCTCAATTCTTGCTGTTTTTGTCTTGTATCTGACTTGCTTCAATCTGAACCTATTCTTTTTCAGGACGCTGGCCCAGAGAGCGGCAAAGAAAGCCAAGGCCGCGGTGATTGTCATCGAGGATGACCCCACCGTGTCAGCAGGGGGTGTGTCTGAGACCACCTTGACGGACCCGGCAACTACGCCCCAAAGCAGCCCCCAGCGCAGCCCCCAGCGTAAGTTCATAGTTTGCTTACTGCTGTCAGGCGCGCATGAGTGCTTTTTCCTTTGCTAATATCTTGACTGATGGATTTGTGTAGGAGCAGAACAGCCTCACCAGGGGCGCCCGGAAGCTGCTCCCGAAGTGCCATCTACTTCGACTACGCCGCCGAGGGAGGAGTCCCCGGCAAGGGAGCGCTCCCCGGCAAGGGAGAACTCTCCGGCAAGGGACAGTTCTCCGGCAAGGGACGGCACCAGCGATCCTTCGGTGGTTGAGACCACGACCGCAGATCCCAGCTCAGGTAATCCACTTGCTTAAGAACTTCCCTTGTGTTTTTCTTCTTCTGATTTTCTCTTTGAGTATTTGCTTGACTCTTCTCCCTCTTCCGTTCGTCAGATCCATCTGCCATGGAGCCGATGGAGACCGAGGACGCCGGCGAGGAGGACGCGCATGGCAACAACGATGACGCCGCCGTCATCGAAGAAGAGGCCGGTGCTGACGATCCTGCCGGCGAGGAGGCCGCCAAGGCTGCCGCCGTAGAAGCAGGCGAGGGGTCTGGCGATCGCACTGACGGCCCCGAGGCCGCAGGAGCACCAGGCGCTGCACCGACCGCCGATCCCTCTACCGCTGCTGCAACGTCAAGCTCTGAAGAGCCCCAGCCTGGCGCCTATCTGAAGGCCGGCGATGGCATCTTCATCAAGCTTCCCTAGGCGTCAAGCTCCAGGGCGCCAGTCGAAGGGGAGAATTTCGATGAAGAGTTGCTCGCCTCCGCTGGGCTGTCGTTGGTCGACACGCCAGGCAGCAGCGACGAGCCTGAGGAGGAGCAGCTGCTGCGGAAGCTGCTGTCACTCTACCGCGCCCGACAAGCCAAGCTGGCTTCTCGAGAAGCGCTTGTTGCGAGGGCGGGAGTTGATATGGAGAAACGCGCGGAGGAGCTCCGGGGCCTCAATCAAGAAGCTCTCCGGTCCCTGGCACAGGAGCGGGAGCGACTCGCCGAGGAGCGTACAGCCTTCCTTCTCGAGAAGGCCGAAGCTGAGGAGGAACAAAGGCTTGCTGCCGAGAAGCAATCCGCACGAGAAGGCGAGTTGGTGCAGCGGAAGGCCAACCTTGACAGCTACGAGGAGGAGCTCGTCGCGCGCGAGGAAACACTTGGCGGGGCTCCCAAAGAAGCAAGGGATGTTGCCGCAATTGCAGAGGCCGCCAAGAAGGAGCTGGAGACGAGGATGACGTAGCTGGAGGCGAATATCAAGAAGAGCGGCGAGGAGCTTGCCGCGCTCAAGCGTGAGCGCGAGAAGGATGTTGCCGCCCATGGTGAGCTGCACGGTCTTCTCGCTGAGAGGAGCAAGGAGCTCAGCGCCGCCAAGGACTCCAACGCTGATCTCGAGTTGAAGCTGGCTACGCTGACTCAGACGCTGGACGTCGCCAAGGAGCGAGAGAGGACTCTGTCGGAGAAGATCAAGGCCCACGAGGCGCTGCTGGCGAGCATCGCCGTTACCCAGAACTCATTTAGGGAGACGGTGGAGCACTGGACCGAGGGTTTGGTGAATATCGCCGCAGTCATCAACGGGGAGCTGGCGCAGCTGGGGATGGAGGACTTCGGGTATTCTTGCGACGAGCACCTCCAACCCAGCGCCAAGCTTAGCTTGTTCTTCAAGGGCATGGCGACGGCACTCCAGCGACTTCGGGAGAAGATCCCCAAGCAGCTGGCCGACGAGTCACGCAAGATCTGCGTAGGAGCTCTCCAGAAGATGCTGATGAAGGTGGCCTTCCGCAACCCAGGCCTCAACCTCACCAACGTCCTCAAATCCTTGCCGCCGGACACCGATCTGGAAGCGCTCAAGGCCCTTGTCGCACCCATTGTGGACAAGGTGAGCGAGATCAGGAGGGTTGAGGGCGATCGCGTAGATTAGGCCGCCTGTTTCTTCTTTTCCCTTGTCGCTGCTAATCATGTTATGAAAACAGTCTGTTAGAGCTGCGACAAGCTATCTTGTAATATAACTCTATTTCTGGTATCGATTGCTACGTTATTTCCTTTACTAGATTCCTTCCTTTGTATGTTTTTACCCTACGCTTTTAGGGAACTTGTCGGCGCAGGCACCCGAGCCGCGAGCGCTGAGTGCGGGACGTCAGCAGCCTGCTGGCGGTGCCGCTTCCGACAAGAAACCTTGTCGCGACTAGTTGCAGCACACTTAAGTTGTTGAGCGGACTCGAAACAAAGTAAGGGCGCAACTAGCTACGAGTTGGTTCCTCCGCGCACAGGTTTTCCATACAAAGCACGGTCGTTCGAGGAAAATAACTTAAAAATTAAAACTAATTGCTCAAACTTTGGCAACTTAGCTTTTCTGTGTTTGCTTCCCGGCAAGGCGAAACTTTCTTGAACGACGCCCGTTCCACA
>NC_041389.1:280341680-280388646 GCF_002162155.2 Triticum dicoccoides
TTCCTTCCTTTGAGAAAAATAAAGAAGAGAAACTAACGATATGGAGCCTGACGGCTCGTTATTGCTTACCGGGGATTGGTGCTGCACAAAGTGTCAGATAACATATGCAAAAAAAAGATATAATGCATGAAACTGACAAGATGTGCAGAGCACATGAGTTTTACTTATGCACGGGATCTGCGCCCGGCTTTGTACAAAGGATTACATGCAACATTGGCAAGACTTGTACAAAAGGTGGTTGCCGGAACAGGTTCCGGCAACCGCGCCCTACGGGTAAACCTTACGAAGATGCTCAATGTTCCAGGAGTTGCTCACCGGAATGCCATCTTTGGTCTCAAGGCGGACAGCGCCGGGCCTAGTGACTCGTTTCACCCGGTAAGGGCCTTCCCACTTCGGCGTCAACTTGTTGGAATTCTTGGCGGACTGAATGCGCCGAAGAACAAGGTCGCCTTCCTCGAAGCTTCTGGCATTAACTTTGCGGCTATGGTAGCGGCGCAAAGCTTGCTGGTATCGAGCAGCTCGTACAGCAGCCTGAAGACGATCTTCCTCAAGGAGCAGCGCGTCATCTTGCCGCAGCTGCTCTTGCTCAAGCTCGTCATAAGCGAGCACTCAAGGTGGTCCGTATACGAGTTCCATGGGGAGAACTGCCTCTGCTCCATAGACTAGAGCGAAAGGTGTCTGGCCGGTGGCTCGATTTGGCGTCGTTCTGATCGACCAAAGAACCACCAGCAGCTCCTCGATCCAGTTCCTTCCGCACTTGCGCAGCCTGTCGAAAGTTCTGGTCTTGAGCCCGCGCAGCACTTCATCGTTCGCCCTCTCTGCTTGGCCGTTACTTCTCGGATGAGCAACAGAAGCAAAGAAGACTTTGGCGCCAAGATCTTGGACGTACTGCATGAAGGTGCGGCTCGTGAATTGTGTGCCGTTGTCGGTGATGATCCTGTTAGGGGTCCCGAAACGGCAAACAATTGACCTGAAGAACTTGACTGCTGACTGTGCTGTCACCTTCCTCACTGGTTCCACTTCCAGCCACTTTGTGAACTTGTCGATTGCAACGTACAAGTACTCAAAGCCCCCGACAGCTCGAGGGAAGGGGCCGAGGATGTCGAGCCCCCAGACCAAAAATGGCCAGGATAAAGGGATCGGCTGGAGAGCTTGAGCTAGCTAGTGTATCTGCTTGGAATGGAACTGGCACGCTTCACACTTGGTTACTTGTGCAGTTGCATCCTGGAGGGCTATCGGCCAAAAGAAACCTTGCCGGAAAGCTTTGCCGGCAAGTGCTCTCGGGCCAATGTGGTGACCACATATGCCTCCGTGAATCTCTGCCAACAGCTTCTGTCCATCTTACTGATGAATGCACTTCAATTTCACACCGTTGAGTCTTCTTCTATACAGTGTGTTGTCTACAAACTGGTACATACTTGACTGCCGGGCTACTTTTTCCGCTTCTTCTTGCTCTTCGGGAAGCTCTCCTGTCTGAAGGAAATGGACAATCTGCTATGCCCATGCTGGAGCTTGCGGCTCGACAACAAGGACTAAAGGCACATCTGCTGATGCGGGAACATCCGCTTCTACGGCGAGAACCTGAGGCTCAGCCGGAGCTTGATGTTCCCCGGCAAGCTTGCCGAAGCAAAACTTGTCGGGAGCGTCTGCTTCGACGGAACAAACCGTAAGGCTTGCCGGAGCAGACTGCTCCTCAGCACTCTTGGTGTTGATCTTGGGGACCTTCTTGGCGGCGGCTTCGGGGAGCTTTGCCGTAAAATAGTCACCAGAAATCAACTTCCTCTTCTTGCTCTGTCCAGTTGATGGTGTCACAGATGGTTGAGTCAGCTTGAGCACAAAGATCCCTGGTTCCGCGGGTAACTTGAGTGCAGCGCACTTCGACAGGCCATCAGCAATGTTGTTCTGAGCTCTCGGAACATGCTCCATTTGTAGGCCGTCAAAGTGCTCTTCTAGCTTTCTCACTTCATCAACGTAGGCTTCCATCAGCGGACTCTGATAACTCTTATTCACTTGGCGGACGACAAGTTGTGAGTCACCCCTGACAATGAGCTTCTTGATCCCAAGGTCGGCTTCTATCCTGAGCCCGGCAAGCAAGCCTTCATACTCTGCAGTATTGTTTGTTGCTTGCTCCTTGGGAAAGTGCATCTGGACTACGTACTTTAGGTGCTCTCCGGTGGGTGCGACAAGCAGCATGCTCGCACCGGCGCCTTGCAGCGAGAAGGCACCATCAAAGTACATCAACCACTCTTTGTTTGCCTCTTTGACAGGGATGCTCGTCTCTGGAATTTCTTCATCTTGTGTTGTCGTCCACTCTGCTATGAACTCTGCCAATGCCCTGGTTTGGATAGTTGAAGTGCTCTCAAACTTGAGGCCAAATCTTGACAGTTCCAATGCCCACTCGACAATCCTTCCTGTTGCTTCGGGACTTTGCAGTATCCTCTTCAGCAGAAAGCGAGTGACCACTGTGATCTCATGTGCTTGAAAGTAATGGCGCAGCTTTCTCGAGGCCATGAGAAGGCCGAAAAGCAACTTCTGCACACCAGAGTACCTTGACCTAGCTCCCTGCAGAAGGGAACTGACAAAGTAAACTGGGCGCTGCACCATTCTTTTCCGCATCTTCTCACACTCCTGCGCAGATCCATTCTTGTCAGGACCATAGCTTGTCGGCGTAGCCCCTTGCTTGTCGCTGGATGCATCTGCCGTGGTTGCTCGCTCATCATCTGCCTCCCTCTCCGCCACTAACGCAGCACTAACCACTTGATTGGTTGTCGCTATATATAGCAGCAACTTCTCTTGTGGCTTAGGTGCGACAAGTGTTGGAGTGGAGGACAGGTATCTCTTCAAATCCTGCAACGCAGCCTCCGCCTCTAGAGTCCATTTCATTGGACCTGCCTTTTTCAATATTTTGAAAAATGGCAGGGCGCGCTCAACAGATCTGGAGATAAACCTGCTGAGAGCAGCCACGCAACCGGCAAGCCTTCATACATCCTTGACGTGTTTTGGTGCTTCAATTTGCTCAATGGCCTTGATCTTGTCGGGGTTGGCTTCAATTCCCCGCTGAGACACAAAGAACCCAAGAAGCTTGCTGAAGGGGACTCCAAACACACACTTCTCGGGGTTCAGCTTGAGGTTGATCTTGCGCAGATTTGCAAATGTCTCGTCTAAATCTTGAATCAGGGTTGTCCTGTCCTTGCTTTTGACCACTATGTCATCCATGTAGGCTTCCACATTTCTGTGTATTGGCGGTTCAAAAGCGTGGTGGACTACCCTTGCGAATGTTGAACCAGCATTCTTCAAACCAAAAGGCATCCGTACGAAACAGTACGTGCCACACGGGGTGATGAACGCGGTCTTCTCCTCATCTTCTTCTTCCATGAAGATCTGATGGTATCCTGAGTATGCATCAAGAAATGAAAGCAAGTCACATCCAGCCGTGGAGTCAACAATCTGGTCGATGCGCGGCAAGGGAAATGGGTCTTTGGGACAAGCTTTATTGACATCATTGAAGTCGATACAGAGCCTCCATTTTCCGTTAGCCTTGCGCACGACTACAGGATTGGCCAACCACGTGGGATGGAGCACTCCTCTGACAAGGCCTGCTGCTTCCAATTTCTTGATTTCTTCTGTGATGAACTCTTGGCGCTCCACTGCCTGCTTCCTGACTTTCTGCTTGACGGGCCGCGCATGAGGACAGACGGCCAAGTGGTGCTCGATTACTTTCCTGGGAACACCGGGGATGTCAGACGGTTGCCATGCAAACACGTCGACATTTGCCCGCAGGAAAGCAACGAGCGCGCTTTCCTATTTGGGGTCGAGAGTGGCACTGATGGTGAATGTAGCACCAGTGCCGTCCTCCTTGGCGGACACCTTCATGGTCTCTGGTGGAGCTGCCATTGCCTTCTTACACTTGCCGGTGGAGCTCGATGGTGCGTCCTCGACGGTAGCGCAGCACTCCGAAGAGGTGCGCTTGCCGGAGTGGGCATCAGAGCTCTTGCCGAAATTGGTCTTCTTCCTCCCCCCGGGAGCTTCAGCGGCAAGTGACTTGCGATCTGTGGCGGCTGCTGCTTCCCGGTAGATCTTGTCGGCGCAGATAAGAGCATCCTTCTTGTCGCCAGGGACAGAGATGACACTTATCGGGCCTGGCATCTTCAGCGTATTGTAGGCATAGTGAGAGGCTACCATGAACTTGGCGAGCGATGGGCGGCCAAGTATCCCATTATAAGGCAATGGGAAGTCAGCAACGTCAAAAGTGACCCTCTCAGTCCTGAAGTTCAACTCGCTGCCAAATGTCACCGGCAACATGATCTTTCCCTTCGGCTTGCTCCTTCCCGGGTTGATTCCTTGGAACGTGTCGGTCTCTTCGAGCTCGCTGTCAGGGATCTGGAGTTTCTGGAGCACCGCGGAGGAGATCAGATTCAAATCGGCCCCGCCGTCAACTAACATCTTGGTGACCTTGAGGTTGCGGATAGTTGGTGAAACCAACATCGATAAGCACCCGACCGCAGTTATGCGATCAGGGTGGTCCTCAATATCAAAGATGATAGGCGTGCTGGACCATTTCAGAGGCTTGCGTGACTCGATGGGTGGTTCTGCTGCATTGACTTCCCACACCCATTGCTTGAGCTGGTGGTGTGAAGTATGCAGAGAAGCACCGCCGTCAACGCACAGGACCTCCGTGGCTTTCTGGAACTCCTGCTCATCGGTCTCCTCGTCATCCATGTCTTCGTCGTCATCGTCGTCTTCATCCTTGTCGCAGCCACGAGGAGGTCTGTCTCCTTGCCGCTTCTTGGCATTGCCGCGGCGTCCTCCTCGGCCGGGATGTTTCTTGCCAGCTCCTCCAGCACCTTCCTGGCCCTTCTCCTTGTCGCGTCGCTCGTATTCAGCCTTCTGCTGCTCAACAAGCTGCTCGGCCTTCTTGCAGCTCTGGAGATCATGGCCCTTAGTGCGGTGGATCTTGCAATACTGCTTGTTGTTGCCGTCCTGCTTGTCAGCGACTGCCACAGCCTCTGCGGCGGTCTCCTTGCCGGAGCCACCAGTTTTGGCTTTGTTGGCGCCACCTCCGTTGCCGGACTGCTCAACAACTAGCACCTCTTTACCTTTCTTCTTCCTATTGTTCCGCCGCCGGTTTTTCCTTGCCGGGGCAGTCTCCTCACTGTCAGATCCTCCTGCTCCTGCATTTTCTCCGGGGAGTCTCCTCCCTTCCTCAGCACGCGCGCACTTGTCGGCCAAGGCATATAGCTCACTGACGTCTCTGATCTTGCACATCGCCATCTCTTCCCGCATCCTGCGGTTCCGCACGTTCTGATGGAACACGCTGATTACCGCGGCAGGGTGGACGTCTGGGATGTTGTGCTGCACGTTGCTGAATCTCTGAATGTACTTGCGCAGAGGCTCTCCTTCCTTCTGGGCGAGCAGATGAAGGTCGCTTTCTTGGCCATGAGGCTTGTGGCCACCTGTAAAGGCGCCGACAAACTGATGGCACAGATCCGCCCAGGAGGATATGGAGTTGTCCGGCAAGTGCATGAGCCAGGATCTGACGTTGGGCTTGAGTACCAGCGGGAAGTAGTTGGCGAGGATCTTGTCGTCCCGCCCCCCGGCAGCTTGCACCGCAATGGTGTAGATGCTGAGGAACTCCGACGGATGCGTCCTGCCGTCATACTTCTCTAGCACATCTGGCTTGAAACTCTTCTTGCTGGGCCACTGGACTTGCCGTAGCTCACGAGTGAACACAGGGCAACCTACCGCGTACGGCAAGTCGCCTGGTTCCCCTGGCGCGTGCATGTCAATAGAGGGCCCAGCGAGGTTGTCTGATTGACGCCGCGCTTCTCTTCGGCGCTCGATGGGAGTACGAGCGTCTTCTTGTTGTCGATCGTGAAGAACTTGGCGCTGATCGCGACAGGCTCGTGGATCCGACGATGCGGTGGAGTCGCTGTCGAGGTGGACCCGGCGAGTAGGCGATCTTGGCCTTCGGGGTGGAGATTGCATGGTGGTTGCACCCCCACAAGTTTCGTTGCCACCGGCTCGCGCCTGGCAACCCTGCCGCGGCAGCGACGTGCTCGGCTGCCGTGGAGTGTCGCCATTGGCGTAGCCGATGAGACTCTGAATGGTGGCCCTCCATTCGTCGATCTTGTCCGACGTCGGAGGGTAATCTAGGAGCAGTTGAGCTCGCGCCAAAGCTTCTGCCGGAGTGGTGGGTGGCAGTGGCGGACGGCGCGAGGAGCGGGATATGCTCGGACTTCTAACTATGTTAGAAGGAGCATTATCCCGTCCGGGCGACCGTGTCTCACTCGTGTTGGCACGTTGGCGTGCATGCTGGTCTTGAGCACCCCAGGATCCACCAGCTTGTTCTTGGTCCAACAAACGTATGGTACTGCGAATACCATGACGCTGTCGGTCCCGCGCCTCCTGAGATGGGCGTGGTGGATGTACGGACGCCGAGGTCTGCGCAGCCTTGTCCTTGGGTCTGGCAGCACCGTGAGTTTCCTCGCCGGCGCCCGTTCTTCCGCCAGCATCTACCCCACCACTCGCTTGTGCCAGTGGTGGTGGGGCCGACGTGGACGGAGCACCTGCCTCCGAAGCCTTCTTCTTCGGCGGCATGTCGATGAAGAAAACGAAGATCTAGCTCGTGTGAATGTCGGATCAGGTTCACACAACCTCGACGCCCCCTACTTGGCGCGCCAAAGATGTCGGGGAAACTGATCCACGAACACCTATGGGGCCGGCAGACCGAGCCCCTTTTCGGTTCGGCGGGGGGCGGAGGTCGCACGAAGAGCAGATCGAGGCGAAAAAAACGAGCAGTTTACCCAGCTTCGGAGCTCTCCAGAGAGATAACACTCCTACTGCTGCTTGTCTGATTGTATTGTGTTCTTGCTCGAGAGCGCTGAGTGTTACAGTACATGTGAGCGGCTAACGAGACCGAGCGTGGGTGTTCTCTGGTTTCGAACTGAGCCGAACCCCCCTTTACGTTGCGCATGGGCCTCCTTTTATATGATCAAGGGGTCACCGACAGGTGGCAATGTAAACAAGGGTAAAAGTGTAAAAAGAGAGGTGGTTGGTACAGCTACCTCTATAGTGCATCCTACCTAACCCTGACGGCAGGGGACAAAGGCATTAACTGCCCGTCTGTGTCGCCTAAACAGTGCAAAAAGGGACTGTCAGGGGCGCCACCGCCTGCCACGATGGCAATCTTGTCAGCACCGTTTGCCACTGCGCACCGCTGGCTGCACAGCCTCCCGCCACGTGCTCCTGGAAAGGCCCCAGGGCGACACGTTGGTGGATGCGCTGGAGCGTGGGCACAGAGTGACCGCTTGCCGCGGCAAGCGCCTTGCCGCGGTCGTTGTCTTGTCGCGTTCGGAAGCTTGTCGCTCACCGGGCCTTGCCGGGACGCGCGGCGCATCGCGGCAAGTTCTTTGAGATGCCTTGGTTGGCCTTCCCGGCAAGCTCCTCTTGCCGGGGCCTTGTCTCCTTGGCTTGAATACTTTGTTCTTGAATGGCTCCAAAGGAACCACGGAGGACCTTGGCGGTCGCCCGGCAAGCCTTGCCGCGGGGTGCTGCAACTGCCCGTGCACAAGTTCGGGATACTAGGGTACCCCTACTCTAGTACACCCACACCTTAATATCCCTTAGTTTCCAATAGGACCCCGCTGCCACAGGAGGGTAGGACAAAAGATGTCATGCAAGTTCTTTCCATAAGCACGTAAGACTATTTACGGAACACATGCCTACATTATATTTATGAACTAGAGCTAGTGTCGTATCGCCCTAGGTTATAACTGTCTCATGATGAATATCATCCGACGAGTCACCGATCCAATGCCTACGAATTTATCTTATATTGTTCTTGCTTAGTTACTACTGTTGCTACTGCTGTCGTTACTGCTACAATATCACTGCTATCTCTGTTACCGTTACTGTTGCTGCTGCTACTATCATCAAAACTATCATACTACTATGCTACTAATCACTTTGCTACAGATAATTAACCTCCAGGTGTGGTTGAATTGACAACTCAGCTGCTAATACCTTCAAATATTCTTTGGCTCCCCTTGTGTCGAATCTATAAACTTGGGTTGAATACTCTACGCTCGAAAACTGTTGCGATACCCTATACTTGTGGGTTATCAAGACCTTCTTCTGGCGTCATTGCTGGGGAGCATAGCTATATTTGTTGAGTCACTTGGGATTATTATCATATTATCACTATGAAGAATCTGAAGGATGCTAAGACTAAGATTTTTCCTTCAAAGACGAGCGGAGGTAAGGAACTGCCATCCAGTTCTGCTTTAGATTCACCTTCTGTTATAAGTAACCTTGCGACTCCACAACATGCTATTAATTCTGACATGTCGCAAGTTATTGATGATGCTACTTCTGCTATGAATACTACTCATGATGATGCTAGTACCTTGCTTGATGATGATGTGCCACTAGGTGAATTTCTTGATGAACAAATTGCTAGAGTAAGGCAACATGATATTGTCGAATCTGATGATGAACTTGAAACTGAAAATCTTGAAACACCTACTAGAACTAGTCCTCCTAGATATGAATTGCCAAAAGTACCGAAAGGTTATACTATGAGTGAGGAGGCAACTAGAGATAATCTTGCTTGTAAGGATAGAGATGGTCTAGAGAAATTATTGTGCAAGTATAAAGAAAGATCTCTGAATGCTAAAATGAAATGTGATCCTAAATTTGCTATTTCACCTATTGTTATTGCTGATAAGGATTATGAATTCTCTGTCAACCCAGAGTTAATCACTTTGGTTGAATCTGATCCTTTCCATGGTTATGAAACTTAAATTGTTGTGGCACATCTTACTAAATTGAATGATATAGCTACCCTTTTTGCTCATGATGAGAAAACTCGCTATTACTATATTATCAAGTTATTTCCGCTCTCATTAAAGGGTGATGCTAAATCTTGGTACAATACTCTTGCTCCTGGTTGTGTGCGTAATCTCCATGATATGATCTATTACTTCCCTGAAAAATATTTCCCTACTCATAAGAAACAAGCTGCCTTGCATGAAATATTTAACTTTGTGCAAATTGAAGAAGAGAGCCTCCTACAAGCTTGGGGGAGGCTTCTCCAATTGCTTAATGCTTTGCCTGATCATCGTCTTAAGAAAAATGAAATACTTTATATCTTATATAATAGACTAACCGATGCTTCTAGGGACTTCCTAGATAGTTGTGCTGGTTGTGTTTTCAGGGAACAAACTATTGAGCAAGCTAAAGAATTATTGAATAATATATTGAAAAATTATGATGATTGGACTCCTCCTGAAACACCTATTAAACCCACTCCAAAGAAGAGGGGTATCTTATATCTCAGTCCTGAAGATATGCAAGAGGCAAAGAAATCTATGAAGGAAAAAGGTATTAAGGCCGAGGATGTTAAAAATTTACCACCTATCGAAGAAATACATGGGCTTGAAGCACCACCACCACCCAAGGTGGTAGAGGTAAAATCTTTAATGAAATTCAATGATAGTGATGATCCTCGTAACAAACATCCTAGTCAATGCCTTTATGAGTTTGATAATTACATTATAAAGCATGATCACTTCAATGCAAATGTTATGAAACAATTGAAATACAACTCTGATATGATTGCTTGCTTAAGTGACTTGTTATTTAAAATCTCAAATGATGTTAGAGGTGTAGGAAAACATGCCTCTATGGTTCAAACTCAATTAGAACAAGTTGCTAAATCTCAAAGAGAGTTACTTGATGAAATGAACAATAATATAAGTGACTTTGTTGTTAGAGTAGCAACTAGAGGAGGTAAAATGACTCAGGAACCACGTTATCCTGAGGGACACCCAAAGGGAATTGAACAAGATTCTCAAAGGAACAACACCACTACACCTAGTTTTTCTAAAAAGAAAAACAAGAGAAAAATGATAAGACTCTCCCTGCCTCTAGTGAACCTGAAATAGAAAAACCTCCTAATAATGATAATGAAGTTTCTATCTCTAATGCTGAAACTCAATCTGGTAATGAACACTCACCTTTCGATAATGAAAAAGATAATGATGAACTTCATGAAGACACTCAACCTAATGCTAAAGAACCAGATAATGATGTTGAGATGGAACGAGCTATTGATCTTGATAACCCACAACCTAGGAATAATAGATATGACAAAAGAGACTTTGTTGCTAGAAAATATGGGAAGGAAAGAGAACCATGGGTTCAAAAGCCTATGCCCTTTCCACCTAAGTCAGCTAAAAAGAAATACGATGAAGAATTTGAACGCTTTGCTGAAATGATTAGGCCAGTCTTTTTGCGTACCTGCTTGACTGATATCTTGAAATGCCTCCTTATGCAAAGTACATGAAAGACATCATCACTAATAAGAGAAAAATACCGTAAGCTGCAATCTCCACTATGCTTGGTAATTACACTTTTAGAGATGGAGTACCTAAAAAACTTGGAGATCCGGGAATACCAACTATACCTTGCTCCATTAAAAGAAATTATGTGAAAACTGCTTTATGTGATTTGGGAGCTGGTGTTAGTGTTATGCCTTTCTCTTTATATAAAAGACTTGATTTGAATAAACTCACACCTACTGAAATATCATTGCAAATGGCTGACAAATCAACTGCCATACCTATCGGTATTTGTGAGGATGTGCCCGTTGTTGTTGCTAATGTTACTATTTTGACTGACTTTGTTATACTTGAGATGCCCGAGGATGAAAACATGTCGATTATCCTTGGTAGACCCTTCTTGAATACTGCAGGGGTTGTTATTGATTGCAATAAAAGCAAGGTCACTTTTCATATCAATGGTAATGAGCATACAATGCACTTTCCGAATAAACAATTCCAAGTGAATGGTATTAATGTTATTGAAAAATCTCCGACAATCACTATTGGAAGTTTTCAACTACCTCTACCTACTGTCAAAAAGAAATATGAAATGCTTATTGTTGGGGACATCATATCCCCCTTGAGGCAACTTAGTGATTTACGAAAGTTCTTCGATTTCATGCTAATCAAAAGTGGTTGTTAATAAGACTTGATCAACCTTATTAATGGATCGTTTTTGAGAGGTATGAAGTTAATGAATTTAGTAAGCACTATCTTCTGTCCCTACCTTTTGTTTTCTGTTTTTATTAGTTAAATAAAATAAAATGCCATGCTTTGTCTATTTTCTGCTTTTTTCGTGCAATAAAAAATGACCCAAAGAAGTTCTTAGAATGCTCTAAAAATCTAACACGTTTTTTCTGAATATTTATGAATTTCTGGTGCAAATAATACCTAAGGGAGGTGCACGAGGTGCACAACCCACCTGGGCGCGCCAGCACCCCCAGGCGCGCCCTGGTGGGTGCTGCCCACCTGGTGGGCCCCCTCACTTACTTCTTCATCCCACACCACTCCATTCACCCAGAAAAAATCACCAACACACACTCTCTCGTGTTCTTGCTCCCGAGACCGCGGATTTCGATGTCTTTGCTCGAAGCTCCGTTTCCAAAACTGTTTCGAGGATTTGTTGCTTGGTATGTGACTCCTCATTGTGTCGAATTAGTGTTTGTTTTTAGTGGTTTATATTTAGAATAATTAGATACTCTTGGTGCTACTATAGATGATCTTGCATGTTAAATTCTTAGAGTTCTAAGTAGTTTGAATGCTTGCTTTGGCCTCTATGCATCCCTATGAGTACTTGCTATCAATTTTGTGAAGTTTTGTTGAGAAAAATTTTGTGGACTAAAAATTTCAGAATTTTGTTCATAGGAAAAAGATGAATATCTTCAGGAAGTTTTCTTCTAAGAACTCCAAGGGGGTTGTTGGGCAGTCCTCTGAAAATGATCTTTATACCCCGAGGTTGGCGGAACTACGACCGTGTGATTCACCGGACAATGATTTCATTGAAGAGGCCGGAATCCTCCAAGAGTTCAACCAATATGCTGCTAATGCCGGCCTCACCGACTTCATCGCAGCTGAATGCGAACAGTATCATCTCCTCACAAAATCCTTTGTGTAAAACTTTCATTTTCATTCTAGGAATAATCCCCCTGAGGTGTCATTTAATTTATATGATGAAAACCGCCAGATCCCACTTACTGAATTTTGTGAAATATGCATGTTTCCTTCTGATGGGGGTTTGGTAGAGCCTAGGCCCTCAGAGTTTGATGGTTTTTACCGTACTCTAACAGTGGGGGATGAGGGAGGAGTATCGGGCACCACTGCCACTAGCTTGCAGTTTCCTGCCATGCATTATTTTGCTTTATTTATCGCAAAGTGCTTGCTAGCGAGAGAGAATGTGGGTTCACTTAGCACCCTAGACTTTGTTGTTTTGCATTGTGCACTTTATGGCGACAATACTTTTAGCTTGGGAGCTATTGTGGCACATCTCCTTCACCTTGACAAATTCATGGGTAAAATACATGGGGGCATTTACGCTACTCGTTTGGCGACCCACTTCAATGTGCAGATACGCCAACATGATCACCCCTTGCCCAAGGTTTACCTAGACAGAGCATCTATGGTGGACCATCAGTTTCTTGCTGTCGATCACCCTGATCTTGACTTGCCTCACAATTTAGTTTTTAGTGAGAACACCCATGATGTTATCCCCTTGCCTGTACCTGCTTTGTTTGATTATGTTGCCAGGAATGGATAGAGAGTTATGCCTGAGGACATTATCGCTTACCGAAACAACCTGGCGACGGCACAGGCAGAGCCCCAGCAGTGGGACCCTATGGTGCCTGCTCCCCAGTTCAACATTGGACCTCACGGCTTCTACGACTGGTGATTAACAAGCTAGACCAAAAGCCTAAGCTTGGGGGAGTACGTATTCCCACCGACATTACATTCATATTCACACATTTCACTCCAGTTGTCGGTGTCCACACTTGTTCATTGTATCAACCATGCTTAAATTATTTTTCTCGCTTTCTTCTTGTGTGTTTGATTGAGAAAATCCAAAAATATGTTTCTTGCTTCTTTTTGTTTTTTCTTCCTAGTTTAAATTGTTGTAGCACTAAAAAGACAACCCCAAAAAAAAATCCCTTATTCTTCTTTTACTTGTTGAGAGCTTTCCCGTGTAAATAGTTTTTTCTCATTTTTGCTTTTCCCTTTTTGTTCGTTTGCTTGCCTTCGAGAAACCAAAAACTCCAAAAATATTTTAGTGTGTTTCTTTGAATTTCTTTTTCTTTTATCGAGTCATGCCGAGGAGAAGACCACGATGAAAATGTTGAGTGGCTCTCATTTGCATTATTGTTGATCTAACAAAGAGCCCGTATTACCTTGTCTTCTCCTCTTGAATAAAATGTTTGCAGATTCCAGCTTAGTCCACGACACTCTTGCACTATTATTATTTCAAATCGTTTGGTCGTGCAAGTGAAAGGCAATAATGACGATATTAGATGAACTGGCCGTGGCAGAGAGAAACAGGTATGAACTCGACTTGTTCTATTTTTGTAAATATGTTTAACCTAGTATCCATGCTTCGGCCTATTATGATCAAACATGTTTGCAATAACAACCAGAGATTATAGTTTCTCATGCCATGCATAAGTAGCTAGGAGTGAATAATGACTTATCTTGGATATCAAAATTGCGTTAAAACGATTGTGATGTAGTATAATGATATGGTATCCTCCTCTGAATGTTTGAGTGGCTTGACTTGGCACATGTTCATGCATGTAGTTGAATCAAAACCAACATAGCCACTATGATATTTATGTTCATGGTGTTCATATCCTACTCATGCTAGTATCCAATGTTACTTATGCATAATGCATGTTCATGACCGTTGTTGCTCTCTAGCTGGCTGCTACCTCTTGAGCACTGCGTTGGTTTTCCCTTGAAGAGGAAAGGGTGGTGCAGCAAAGTAGCGTAAGTATTTCTCTCAGTTTTGAGAACCAAGGTTATCAATCCAGTAGGAGGCTACACGCAAGTCCCTCGTACCTACAAAAACAAACAAGAACCCCGCAACCAACGTGATAAAGGGGTTGTCAATCCCTTCACGGCCACTTGCGAAAGTGAGATCTGATAGAGATAATAAAATAAGATAAATATTTTTGGTATTTTTATGATATAGATTGAAAAGTACAGATTGCAAAATAAAGTATATCGGAAACTTATATGATGGAAAATAGACCCAGGGGCCATAGGTTTCACTAGTGGCTTCTCTCAAGATAGCATAAGTATTACTGTGGGTGAACAAATTACTGTCAAGCAATTGATAGAAAAGTGCATAGTTATGAGAATATCTAGGCATGATCATGTATATAGGCATCACGTCTGCAACAAGTAGATCGAAGCGATTCTGCATCTACTACTATTATTCCACACATCGACCGCTATCCAGCATGCATCTAGAGTATTAAGTTCAAAAGAGCAGAGTAACGCATTAGGCAAGATGACATGATGTAGAGGGATAAACTCATGCAATATGATATAAACCCCATCTTTTTATCCTCGATGGCAACAATACAATATGTGCCTTGCTGCCCCTGCTGTCATTGGGAAAGGACACCACAAGATTGAACCCAAAGCTAAGCACTTCTCCCATTGCAAGAAAGATCAATCTAGTAGGCCAAACCAAAATGATAATGAGACTTGCAAAGATAACCAATCATACATAAAAAATCAGAGGAGATTCAAATATTTCTCATAGATAAACTTGATCATAAACCCACAATTCATCGGATCTCGACGAACACACTGCAAAAAGAGTTACATCGAATAGATCTCCAGGAAGATCGAGGAGAACATTGTATTGAGATTCAAAGAAAGAGAAGAAGCCATCTAGCTAATAACTATGGACCCGAAGGTCTGTGGTAAACTACTCACAACTCATCGGACAGGCTATGATGTTGATGTAGAAGCCCTCCATGATCGATTCCCCCTCTGGCAGAGCATCGGAAAAGGCTCCAAGATGGGATCTCCCGAGTACAGAAGGTTGCGGTTGTGGAAATAGGGTTTCGTGGTGCTCCTGGATGTTTTCAGGGTATGCAAGTATATATAGGCGAAGGAAGTCGGTCAGGGGAGCCACGAGGGGCCCATGAGGGTGGTGGCGGGCCCACCCCCCTAGGGCACGCCCTAGACCCTCGTCGCCGCCTCGTCTGCTTCTTGACGTCCACTCCAAGTCTCCTGGATTGTGTTTGTTCCAAAAAGATCTCTCCCGAAGGTTTCATGCTGTTTGGACTCCGTTTGATATTCCTTTTCTGTGAAACACTGAAATAGGCAAAAAAAACAGCAATTTGGGTTGGGCCTCTGGTTAATAGGTTAGTCCCAAAAATGATATAAAAGTGTATAGTAAAGCCCATAAACATCCAAAACGAGTAATATAATAGCATGGAACAATAAAATATTATAGATACGTTGGAGACGTATCAAGCATCCCCGAGCTTAATTCCCGCCCGTCCTCGAGTAGGTAAATGATAAAAACAGAGTTTTTGATGTGGAATGCTACCTAGCATATTTCTCAATGTAACTTTGTTTATTGTGGCATGATTGTTCAGATCCAAATGATTCAAGATAAAAGTTCATATTAACATAAAAATAGTAATACTTCAAACATACTAACAAAGTAATCATGTCTTATCAAAATAACATGGCCAAAGAAAGCTTATCCCTACAAAATCATATAGTTAGTCTATGCTTCATTTTCGTCACACAAAATACTCCCATCATGCACAACCCCGGTTTCAGCCAAGCAATTGGTTCATTCTTTTTAACGCGCTTCAGCTTTTTTAACTCTCACGACATACATGAGCATAAGCCATGGATATAGCACTATGGGTGGAATAGAATATGATGATGGAGGTTGTGTGGAGAAGACAAAAAAGGAGAAAGTCTCATATTGACGAGGCTAATCAACGGTCTATGGAGATGCCCATCAATTGATGTCAACATGAGGAGTAGGGATTGCCATGCAACGGATGCACTAGAGCTATAAATGTATGAAAGCTCAACAAAAGAAACTAAGTGGGTGTGCATCCAACTTGCTTGCTCACGAAGACCTGGGGCATTTTGAGGAAGCCCATCATTGGAATATACAAGCCAAGTTCTATAATGAAAATTCCCACTAGTATATGGAAGTGACAACATAGGAGACTCTATCATGAAGATCATGGTTCTACTTTGAAGCACAAGTGTGGAAAAAAGATAGTAACATTGTACCTTCTCTCTTTTTCTCTCATTTTTTTTATTTTTTTGGTGGGCTTGTTTGGCCTCTTTTTTTATTTGGGCTTCTTTGGCCTCTTTTATTTTTATAAAGTCTGAAGTCTCATCCCGACTTGTGGGGGAATCATAGTCTCCATCATCCTTTCCTCTCTTGGGCCAATGCTCTAATAATGAAGATCATCACACTTTTATTGATTTACAACTCAATACTTAGAACAAAATATCACTCTATGTGGATGCCTCCGGCGGTGTACCGGGATATGCAATGAATCAAGAGTGACATGTATGAAAGAATTATGAAGGTGGCTTTGCGACAAATACGATGTCAACTACATGATCATGCAAAAGCAATATGACAATGATGGAACGTGTCATAATAAACGGAACAGTGGAAAGTTGCATGGCAATATATCTCGGAATGGCTATGGAAATGCCATAATAGGTAGGTATGGTGGCTGTTTTGAGGAAGATATAAGGAGGTTTATGTGTGATAGAGCGTATCGTATCACGGGGTTTGGATGCACCGGCGAAGTTTGCACCAACTCTCAATGTGAGAAAGGGCAGTGCACGGTACCGTAGAGGCTAGCAATGATGGAAGGGTAAGAGTGCATATAATCCATGGACTCACATTAGTCATAAATAACTCATATACTTATTGCAAAAGTTATTTAGCCCTCAAAGCAAAGTACTACTAGGCATGCTCCTAGGGGAAGGGTTGGTAGGAGTTAACCATCGCGCGATCCCGACCTCCACTCATAAGGAAGGCAATCAAAAGAGCACCCCATGCTACAAATTTGTTACACAACTTTTACCATAAGTGCATGCTACAGGACTTGCCAACTTTAACACAAGTATTTCTTAATTTCATAATTACCCAACTAGCATGTCTCTAACATTACCACCTTTATATCTCAAAACAATTTTCAAGCATCAAATTGATCATAATATTCAATGCACTTTATATGATAGTTTTTATTATACCCAACTTGGATGCCCATCACATTAGAACTAATGTTATAACCAAAGCAAATACCATGTTGTTTTGGAAGACTCTCAAAATAATATAAGTGAAGCATGAGATATCAATAATTTCTACAAAATAAAACCACTGCCGTGCTCTAAAAAGATATAAGTGAAGCACTAGAGCAAAATTGTCTAGCTCAAAAGATATAAGTGAAGCACATAGAGTATTCTAACAAATTCTGAATCATGTGTGTCTCTCCCAAAAGGTGTGTACAGAAAGGATGATTATGGTAAACTAAAAAGCAAAGCCTCAAATCATACAAGACGCTCCAAGCAAAACACATATCATGTGGTGAATAAAAATATAGCTCCAAGTAAAGTTACCGATAGACGAAGACGAAAGAGGGGATGCCTTCCGGGGCATCCCCAAGCTTAGGATTTTGGTTGTCCTTGAATTACCTTGGGGTGCCTTGGGAATCCCCAAGCTTAGGCTCTTGCCACTCCTTATTCCATAGTCCATCAAATCTTTACCCAAAACTTGAAAACTTCACAACACAAAACTCAACAGGAAATCTCATAAGCTCCGTTAGTGCAAGAAAGAAAACCACCACTTTAAAGTACTGTAATGAACTCATTCTTTATTTATATTTGTGTTAAACCTAATGTATTCCAACTTCCCTATGGTTCATACCCCCCGATACTAGCCATAGATTCATCAAAATAAGCAAACAACACATGAAAAACAGAATCTGTCAAAAACAGAACAGTCTGTAGTAATCTATAACTTTCGAATAATTCTGGAGCTCTAAAATTCCTACAAAAATAGGAAGCCCTAGGAAATTTGTCTATTAATCTACTTCAAAAAGAATCAACTAAAAATCACGTTTGTGTGATTTACTACAATTATTCTTGTGCGCGCAAAAGTTTCTGTTTTTCAGCAAGATCAAATTAACTATCACCCAAGATGATCCTATAGGTTCTACTTGGCACAAACACTAATTAAAACATAAAACCACATCTGAACAGAAGCTAGATTAATTATTTATTACTAAACAGGAGCAAAAAGTAAAGAACAAAATAAAATTAGGTTGCCTCCCAACAAGCGCTATCGTTTAACGCCCCTAGCTAGGCATAAAAACGAGAATAGATCTAGGTATTGCCACCTTTGGTATTCAATTCATAAGTGGCTCTCATAATAGATTCATAAGGTAATTTGATTTTCTTTCTAGGAAAGTGTTCCATGCCTTTCCTTAACGGAAATTGGAATCTAATTTTTCCTTCCTTCATATCAATAATTGCATCAGTCGTTCTAAGAAAAGGTCTACCAAGAATAATAGGACATGAAATATTGCAATATATATCAAGAACGATAAAATCTACGGGAACATAATTCCTATTTGCAACAATAAGAACATCATTAATTCTTCCCATAGGTTTCTTAATAGTGGAATCCGCAAGGTGCAAGTTTAAAGAGCAATCATCAAAATCACGGAAACCTAACACATCACACAAAGTTTTTGGAATCGTGGAAACACTAGCACCCAAATCACACAAAGCATATCATTCATGATCTTTAATTTTAATTTTAATAGTTGGTTCCCACTAATCATAAAGTTTTCTAGGGATAGAAACTTCTAATTCAAGTTTTTCTTCATAAGATTGCATCAAAGCATCAACGATATGTTGGGTAAAAGCTTTATTTTGACTATAAGCATGAGGAGAATTCAACACAGATTGCAACAAGGAAATACAATCTACTATAGAACAATTATCATAATTAAATTCCTTGAGATCCAAAATAGTGGGTTCATTGCTATGTAAAGTTTTGACCTCTCCAATCCCACTTTTACCAAATTTAGCATCAAGATCTAAAAACTCCGAATCATTGGGATGCCTTTTAACTAAAGTTGACTCATCTCCAGTCCCATAATTATCAAGATTCATATTGCAAAATAAGATTTAATAGGGGACACATCAATCACTTTTAGATCTTCATCATTATTATCATGAAAACTAGAAGAACACACTCTTACAAAGCAATTTTTCTTAGCACACATCCTAGCGGTTCTTTCTTTGCACTCATCAATGGAAATTCTCATGGATTTGAGAGACTCATTGATATCATGCTTAGGTGGAATATATCTAAGTTTCAAAGAATCAACATCAAGAGAAATTCCATCCATGTTCCTAGCCAATTCATCAATCTTGGGCAATTTTTCTTCAAGCAAAGCATTGAAATTCTTTTGAGAGATCATAAATTCTTTAACACTAATCTCAAAATCAGAGGGCATCTTATTAAAATTTCCATAAGAGTTGTTGTAGGAATTACCATAATTATTAGAGGAATTACTAGGAAACGGCATAGGATTAAAGTTTCCTCTATAAGCATTGTTACCAAAATTGTTCCTACCAACAAAATTCACATCCATAGATTCATTATTATTCTCAATCAAAGTAGACAAAGGCATATCATTAGGATCAATAGGAGCACTCTTATTAGCAGACAATTTCATAAGTTCATCCATCTTTCCACTCAAAACATTAATCTCTTCTATCGCATGAACTTTTTTACTAGTAGATCTTTTGGTGTGCCATTGAGAATAATTAACCATAATATTATCTAGGAGTATAGTAGCTTCTCCTAAGGTGATTTCCATAAAAGTGCCTCCCGCGGCCGAATCTAAAAGATTACTAGAAGCAAAATTCAATCCGGCATAAAAATTTTGTATGATCATCCATAAATTTAAACCATGTGTAGGGCAATTGCGAATCATTAATTTCATCCTATCCCAAGATTGTGCAACATGTTCATGATCAAGTTGCTTAAAATTCATAATATCGTTTCTAAGAGAGATGATCTTAGCAGGAGGGAAATACTTAGAGATAAAAGCATCTTTGCACTCATTCCATGAATCAATACTATTTTTAGGCAAAGACGAAAACCAAGTTTTAGCATGATCTTTAAGCGAAGACCGAAATAACTTCAATTTAACAATATCATTATCCATGTCTTTCTTCTTTTGCATATAACACAAATCAACAAAGTTGTTTAGATGAGTAGCGGCATCTTCACTAGGAAGGCCAGAGAATTAATCTTTCATGACAAGATTCAATAAAGCAGCATTAATTTCACAAGATTCAGCATCGGTAAGAGGAGCAATCGGAGTGCTAAGGAAATCATTATTGTTGGTATTGGAAAAGTCACACAATTTAGTATTATCTTGAGCCATCGTGACAAGCAATCCAACACACAAGCACACAATAGACAAGCGAAAAAGAGGCAAACGGAAAAGAGAGGGCGAATAAAACGACAAGGGTGAAGTGGGGGAGAGGAAAACAAGAGGCAAATGGCAAATAATGTAATGAGAGGGAGAAGAGTTTGTGATGGGTACTTGGTATGTCTTGACTTGTGCGAAGACCTCCCCGGCAACAGTGCCATAAATCCTTCTTGCTACCTCTTGAGCACTGCGTTGGTTTTCCCTTGAAGAGGAAAGGGTGATGAAGCAAAGTAATGTAAGTATTTCCCTCAGTTTTGAGAACCAAGGTATTAATCCAGTAGGAGGCTACACGCAAGTCCCACGTACCTACACAAACAAACAAGAACCTCGCAACCAACGCGATAAAGGGGTTGTCAATCCCTTCATGGCCACTTGCGAAAGTGAGATCTGATAGAGATAATACGATGAGATAAATATTTTTAGTATTTTTATGATATAGATTGAAAAGTAAAGATTGCAAAATAAAGTAGATCGGAAACTTATATGATGGAAAATAGACCCAAAGGCCATAGGTTTCACTAGTGGCTTCTCTCAAGGTAGCATAAGTATTATGGTGGGTGAACAAATTACTGTCGAGCAATTGATAGAAAAGTGCATAGTTATGAGAATATATAGGCAAGATCATGTATATAGGCATCACGTCCGCAACAAGTAGATCAAAGCGATTCTGCATCTACTACTATTACTCCACACATCGACCGCTATCCAACATGCATCTAGAGTACTAAGTTCACAAGAACAGAGTAACGCATTAGGCAAGATAACATGATGTAGAGGGATCAACTCAAGCAATATGATATAAACCCCATCTTTTTATCCTTGATGGCAACAATACAATACGTGCCTTGCTGCCCCTGCTGTCACTGGGAAAGGACACCGCAAGATTGAACCCAAAGTTAAGCACTTCTCCCATTGCAAGAAAGATCAATCTAGTAGGCCAAACCAAACTGATAATTCAAAGAGACTTGCAAAGATAACCAATCATACATAAAAGAATTCAGAGGAGATTCAAATATTTCTCATAGATAAACTTGATCATAAACCCACAATTCATCAGATCTCGACAAACACACCGCAAAAAGAGTTAAATCAAATAGATCTCCAAGAAGATCGAGGAGAACATTGTATTGAGATTCAAAGAGAGAGAACAAGCCATCTAGCTAATAACTATGGACCCGAAGGTCTGTGGCAAACTACTCACGACTCATCGGAGGGGCTATGGTGTTGATGTAGAAGCCCTCCGTGATCGATTCCCCCTCCGACGGAGCGCCGGAAAAGGATCCAAGATGGGATCTCCCGAGTACAGAAGGTTGCGACGGTGGAAATAGGGTTCCGTGGTGCTCCTGGATGTTTTCAGGGTATGCAAGTATATGTAGGCTAAGGAAGTCGGTCAGGGGAGCCACGGGGGCCCACGAGGGTGGGGGGCACGCCCACCGAGGGAGTCCAGGATTAGGGGGTCCTCGGACAGCCGGACTATATACTTTGGCCGGACTGTTGGACTATGAAGATACAAGATTGAAGACTTCGTCCCATGTCCGGGTGGGACTGTCCTTTGCATGGAAGGCAAGCTTGGAAATTCTGATATGTAGATCTCCTTCTCTGTAACCAACTCTGTGTAACCCTAGCCCCCTCCGGTGTCTATATAAATCGGAGGGTTTAGTCCGTAGGACAAGATACACAATCATAATCATAGGCTAGCTTCTAGGGTTTAGCCTCTACAATCTCGTGGTAGATCAACTCTTGTAATAATCATATCATCAAGTTCAATCGAGCAGAAAGTAGGGTATTACCTCCATCGAGAGGGCCTGAACCTGGGTAAACATTGTGTCCCCCGCCTCCTGTTAGCATTAGCCTTAGACGCACAGTTCGGGACCCCCTACCCGAGATCCGCCGGTTTTGACACCGACATTGGTGCTTTCATTGAGAGTTCCACTGTGTCGTCACGATAAGGCTTGATGGCTCCTTCAGTCATCTTCAACGGCGCGGTCTAGGGTGAGGTTTTCCTCCCTGAACAGATCTTCGTATTTGATGGCTTCGTACTGCGGGCCAACTCGCTTGGCCATCTGGAGCAGATCGATAGCTACGCCCCTGGCCATCAGGTCAGGTTTGGAAGCTTAGACTACACTACCGACATCCGCGGAGACTTGATCTTCGACGGATTCGAACCCGTGTTAGGTGCACCGAACAGTCACGACGAGCATGACTTAGATCTGCCATCGGACAGTGTTCGGGAGATCGCACCTACGGCTACCCCGACCATCAATCCGGAGCAGAACGTGCCGTCCGAGGACGGATGGATGGACCCCATCACGGAGGCCGCACACTCATCGGTGCTTGAGCTGAACACAGACTTCACGTCCAAAGAAATATGTGTCACCGGACCCTCGGACTCGTCTCCGGCCACAGGCTCCGAACCGCGTGCATCAATGCCTATCAAATCTGACTGGCCACCGATCATGGAGTTTACCTCCGCGGATATCTTTCATCACTCGCCCTTGGGCGACGTGCTAAATTCATTAAGGTCTCTCTCATTGTCAGGAGACTCTTGGCCGAACTATGTCCGGCTGGAGTGGGAAGCGGACGACGAAGAAATTCGTTCCCCACCCACCACCCACTTAATAGCCACTGTCGATGACTTAACCGACGTGCTTGACTTCAACTCCGAAGACATCGACGGTATGGACGAAGATGCAGGAGAAGAACAAGAACCACTGCCCACCGGGCGTTGGACAGCCACCTCATCATATGATATATATATATATATATATATATATATATATATATATATATATATATATATATGGTGGACACACCTAAAGAAAGCAATGGCGATGAGGCAATGAAGGATAATCCCTTGGAAAAGCAATCTAAGCACCGGCGTCATCGGTGCCGCTCTAAGCCCCGCCATATCAAAAATAGCGATACCGGCACAAGAGATGATAACAATCCAGATGGTGCCGAAGACGAAAACAATCCCGCCCAGCCCGGCTTCGAGCAGGCCGAGCGGGAGGATGGGCAAGCTAGCCCTAAGGAACAGGCAACAAATGGAGAATCATAGGATGACAATTATATGCCCCTCTCCGAAGACAAAATAAGCCTTGGTGACGAAGAATTCATCGTGCCTGAGGACCCCGTCGAGCAGGAGCGCTTAAGCAGAAACAGCTTCAAGCTGATCAAGATCTGCTAACTGATAGATGGACCGAGGTCCTGGCAGCCGAGGAATACAGACTCGAGCGCCCAACCAAAACTTACCCAAAGCGCAGGTTGCTACCTCAACTCGAGGAGGAGGCATCAAAACCTACACTACCAGCGCGCGATGCAGCTGACCGGCCACCTCATGGCCGAGACAAAGCGGCGTATCAGCCCGAACACCAGCCGCACCCTGTCGCCCATCAGACAAAAGCACTAAGGCCCGGGGCTACATGCAAGACCTGCGAGACGTATTGGAAAACAAAGCAGGCCAGTCAAGATCGATCTACGGATCACGGGGGCGCGCCACAACGCATGATGATGACCATCACACTGGATATACTAAAAACAAGTCCAGCCAGGCCGAATACAACAGACCGGACTCATTTGAGTTGCGTCATGATGTAGCCCGGCATAGAGGCGCCGCACAGCCCCTATGCTTCATGGATGAAGTAATGGATCATGAATTCCCAGAAGGGTTTAAACCCATAAACATTGAATCATATGATGGTACAACAGACCCCGCGGTTTGGATCGAAGATTTCCTTCTCCACATTCACATGGCCCGCGGCAATGATCTACATGCCATCAAGTACCTCCCACTAAAACTCAAAGGACCGGCTCGACATTGGCTAAATAGGCTGCCGTCAAACTCCATTGGCAGTTGGCAAAACTTGGAAGACGCATTCCTTGACAACTTTCAGGGCACTTATGTGCGACCACCGGATGCTGATGACTTAAGTCACATAACCCAACAGCCCGGCGAGTCAGCCAGGAAATTCTGGACTCGGTTCCTCACTAAAAAGAACCAAATCGTCGACTGTACGGATGCCGAAGCCCTAGCGGCCTTTAAGCATAACATCCACGACGAGTGGCTCGCCCAACACCTCGGCCAAGAGAAGCCGAAGTCCATGGCAGCCCTCACGACACTCATGACCCACTTTTGTGCGGGCGAGGGCAGTTGGCTAGCTCATAGCAACAACACATCAAGAAACTCTGGCAATTCAGATGCCATAGATAGCAACGACAAGCCACGACGCAATAGACACAAGCATCGCAATAATGGTGACAACCCCGAAGACACGACAGTAAATGCCGGATTCAGTGGCTCCAAATCCTATCCGCGGAAAAAGCCATTCAAAAGAAACAATTGGGCCCGTCCAGTCTGGACCGCATACTTGATCGCTCATGTCAAATTCACGGCACCCCCGATAAGCCATCCAACCACACCAACAGAGAATGCTGGGTGTTCAAACAGGTCGGCAAGTTGAACGCCGAAAATAAGGAAAAGGGGTTGCATAGCGATGACGACGAGGAGCCCCGGCCGCCGAACATAGGAGGACAGAAGAAATTTCCTCCCCACGTGAAAACGGTTAATATGATATATGCAACCCATATTCCCAAGCGGGAGTGGAAGCGTGCACTAAGGGACGTCTATGCAATGGAGCCAGTCACCCCAAAGTTCAACCCATGGTCTTCTTGTCCGATCACTTTCGATCGCAGGGACCACCCCACCAATATCCGTCATGGCGGTTTGGCCGCATTGGTCCTCGACCCCATCATTGACGGATTCCATCTCACATGAGTCCTTATGGACAGTGGCAGCAGCTTGAACCTGCTCTATTAGGATACAGTGCGCAAAATGGGCATCACCCCTCAAGGATCAAACCTACAAAAACCACCTTTAAAGGTGTCATACCAGGTATAGAGGCCTGTTGCACGGGCTCAATCACACTGGAAGTGGTCTTCGGATCTCCGGACAACTTCCGAAGCGAGGTGTTAATCTTCGATATCGTCCCCTTCTACAGTGGCTATCACGCACTGCTGACGAACCGCATTTTCCAGATTCAATGCGGTGCCGCATTATGCATACCTAAAGCTCAAAATGCCAGGACCTCGCGGGGTTATAACAGTTAATGGAGACACAGAGCGCTCACTCCGTACGTAGGAGCACATTGCGGTCCTTGCAGTAGAAGTACAAAGCAGCCTTCTTAGGCTGACCGCCAATTCGGCGACAAAACCACCGGACACCGTCAAGCGAGTCCGGAGTACCCTGCAACAGGATCGTCCGGCACATCCAGAGCTCGCCTAGCAGTTCGGCCTCCGCCCTAGTCCCATTCAAGCGGCGAAATTTGTGCTGCGCGTACATAATTACGCACTCAAAATACCTTGGGCATAGGCGGAGGCACTGCTATGACACGGTTCACAATGCGGCTCAACCGCCTCAGGATCCATATATCTTCACAACTTTTTCTTTTCAGGAGGCCCTCCTGATAGCCCGACCATCGGACATATAACGGGATGAAAACACCAAGGAGACAAGAAGCTTTGGCGTCCAAGGGAATCCCTAGGTGGTCTCTGATAACGATCGTTATACATGTTTTACATACCCACGGGTAGCTTACCCTTAGCCAGGTGATACGTCCATATTGCATCATGCTTTTATGTCGATATTTATTGCATTATGGGCTGTTATCTCACGTTATGTCACAATACTTATGGCTATTCTCTCTTATTTTACAAGGTTTACATGAAGAGGGAGAATGCCGGCAGCTGGAATTCTGGGCTGGAAAAGGAGCAAATATTGAAGGACTATTCTGTGCAACTCCAAAAGTCCTGAAACTCCACGGAATACCTTAGAATAAATAAAGAAAAATCATCGCCAAAGATGAAGGCCAGGGGGCCCACACCCTGCTCACGTGGGTGGGGGCGCCCCCCTGGGCGCGCCCCCCTACCTCGTGGGCCCCCTGGTGGCTCTCCGACGTCCATCTTCTCCCATATGAAGTCTTTCGATGAGAAAAAAATAGAAGAGAACCTTTCGGGACGAGACTCCGCCGCCACGAGGCGGAACCAATCTAGGGCTCCGGCAGAGCTGTTCTGTCGGGGACACTTCCCTCCGGGAGGGGGAAATCATCACCATTGTCATCACCAACGCTCCTCTCATCGGGAGAGGGCATTCTCCATCAACATCTTCACCAGCACCATCTCATCTCCAAACCCTAGTTCATCTCTTGTATCCAATTCTTGTCTCCAAGTCCGAGATTGGTGCTAGTAGGTTGCTAGTAGTGTTGATTACTCCTTGTAGTTGATGCTAGTTGGTTTATTTGGTGGAAGATCATATGTTCAGATCCTTTATGCATAATATTACCCCTCTGATTATGTACTTGAATATGCTTTGTGAGTAGTTACGTTTGTTCCTGAGGACAAGGGAGAAGTCTTGCTATTAGTAGTCATGTGAATTTGGTATTCGTTCGATATTTTGATAAGATGTATGTTGTCTAACCTCTAGTGGTGTTATGTGAACGTCAACTACATAACACTTCACCATTATTTGGGCCTAGAGGAAGGCATTGGGAAGTAATAAGTAGATGATGGGTTGCTAGAGTGACAGAAGCTTAAACCCTAGTTTATGAGTTGCTTCGTAAGGGGCTGATTTGGATCCATATGTTTCATGCTATGGTTAGGTTTACCTTAATACTTTTGTTGTAGTTGCGGATGCTTGCAATAGAGGTTAATCATAAGTGGGATTCTTAGCCAAGTAAGGGTAGTACCCAAGCACCGGTCCACCCACATATCAAACTATCAAAGTACCGAACGCGAATCATATGAGCGTGATGAAAACTAGCTTGACGATATTCCCATGTGTCCTCGGGAGCGCTTTTCCTATTATAGGAGTTCGTCCAGGCTTTTCCTTTGCTACAAAAAGGATTGGGCCACCTTGCTGCACTTTATTTACTTTTGTTACTTATTGCTCGTTACAATTTATCTTATCACAAAACTATCTGTTACCACTTATTTCAGTACTTGCAGAGAATACCTTGCTGAAAACCGCTTATCATTTCCTTCTGCTCCTCGTTGGGTTCGACACCCTTACTTATCGAAAGGACTATGATAGATCCCCTATACTTGTGGGTCATCAAGACTCTTTTCTGGCGATATTGCTGGGGAGTGAAGCGCCTTTGGTAGGTGGAATTTGGTAAGGAAAAATTTATTTAGTGTGCTGAAATTTTCTGTCACTTGTTACCATGGAAAGTAATTGCCTGAGGGGAATGTTCGGGGTATCTTCACCCCGTCCAGTTGAGCCAAGAGTTGCTCCTCAACCTACTGAACCTACTGAATCTATTGAAAATGAAACAGCTTTTCAGATTCCTTCGGGTATAATGGAAAAAATGCTAGCTAACACTTTCGCAGGAGATGGAACAAAGCATCCTGACGAACATCTACGCTTTGTGGATGATATTTGTGGACTATTTAAGCTTGCAGGTATACCCGATGATGTCGTTAAGAGGAAGGCTTTCCCTTTATCTTTGGAGGGAGATGCATTGACATGGTATAGGCTATGTGATGATACGAGATCATGGAACTATAAAAGATTGAAATTGGAATTTCATCAAAAGTATTACCCTATGCATCTTGTTCATCGTGATCGCAATTATATATATAATTTTTGGCCTCGCGAAGGAGAAAGCATCGCTCAAGCTTGGGGGAGGCTTAAATCAATGTTATATTCATGCCCCAATCATGAGCTCTCAAAATTGACAATTCTCCAGAATTTTTATGCTCGGCTTTCTGATAATAATCGCACCATGCTCGATACTTCTTGTGCTGGCTCTTTTATGATGAAGTCTATTGAATTTGGATGGAATTTATTGGATAGAATTAAACGCAACTCTGAAGATTGGGACCTCGACGATGGTAAGGAGTCAGGTATGACACCTAAGTTCAATTGTGTTAAATCTTTTATGGATACCGATATTTTTTGTAAGTTTAGCACTAAATATGGACTTGACTCTGAGATAGTAGCTTCTTTCTGTGAATCTTTTGCTACTTATGTTGATCTCTCCAAGGAGAAGTGGTTTAAATATCATCCTCCCATAGAAGTAAAAGCAGCTGCACCTATTAAAGTTGAAGAAAAGATTGTCACTTATAATGATCCTATTGTTCCTACTTCTTATGTTGAGAAACCTCATTTCCCTGTTAGAATGAAGGATCATGTTAACGCTTCAACTGTTGTTCGTAAAAGCAATATTAGGACTTATACACCCCCTGAGCAAGTCAAAGTAGAACCCAATATTGCTATTGTTAAAGATCTCTTGTCTGATAATATTGATGGGCATGTTATTCAATTCACTGGTGAAACTGCTAGAATTGCTAAACCCTGTGATAGAGATAAACATGGACCTGTGGTAGGCGTGCCTATTATTTCTGTTAAAATAGGAGATCATCGTTATCATGGCTTATGTGATATGGGTGCTAGTGCTACTGTTATACCCATTGGCTTATACAAAGAAATTATGCATGAGATTGCACCTGCTGAGTTAGAAGAAATTGATGTTACAATTAAACTTGCAAATAGAGATACTATATCTCCAACGGGAATTGTTAGAGATGTTGAAGTCTTGTGTGGGAAAACCAAATATCCCGCTGATTTTCTTCTTCTTGGTTCTCCGCAAGATAGCTTTTGTCCCATTATATTTGGTAGACCCTTCTTGCGTACTGTTAATGCTACGATAGATTGCAAAAAGAATGTTGTTATTGTTGGCTTGGATGATATGGTTCATGAGTTTAATTTTTCTAAATTTAGTAAACAACATCGTGAGGAAGAATTGCCTAGTAAGGATGAAATTATTGGTCTTGCTTCTATTGCTGTACCTCCTAGTGATCCTTTAGAACACTATTTGCTAGACCATGAAAATGATATGTTCATAAATGAAAGAACGGAAATAGATGAATTATTCTTTAAACAGGAACCTATTCTGCAACACAATTTGCCTGTTGAAATCCTAGGGGATCCTCCTCCACCCAATGGTGATCCCGTGTTTGAGCTTAAACCGTTGCCTGATAATCTTAAATATGCTTATCTTGATGAAAAAAAATATATCCTGTTATTATTAGCGCTAACCTTTCAAAGCATGAAGAAGAAAGATTATTGAAAACTCTGAATAAGCATCATGCCGCTATTGGATATACTCTGGATGATCTTAAGGGCATCAGTCCCACTCTATGTCAACATAAAATATATTTGGAAGCTGATGCCAAACTATTTTGTGATCCTCAACGACGTTTGAATCCTAAAATGAAAGAAGTGGTAAGAAAAGAAATACTCAAGCTTCTGGAGGCAGGTATAATTTATCCCGTTGCTGATAGTCAGTGGGTAAGTCCTGTCCATTGTGTCCCTAAGAAGGGAGGTATTACTGTTGTCCCTAATGATAAAGATGAATTGATTCCACAAAGAATTATCACAGGTTATAGGATGGTAATTGATTTCCGCAAATTAAATAAGGCTACTAAGAAAGATCATTACCCCTTACCTTTTATTGATCAAATGCTAGAAAGACTATGCAAACATACACATTATTGCTTTCTAGATGGTTACTCTGGTTTTTCTCAAATACCTGTGTCGGCTAAAGACCAATCAAAGACTACTTTTACATGCCCTTTTGGTACTTTTGCTTATAGACGTATGCCTTTTGGTTTATGTAATGCACCTGCTACCTTTCAAAGATGCATGATGGCTATATTCTCTGACTTTTGTGAGAAAATTTGTTAGGTTTTCATGGATGACTTTTCCGTCTATGGTTCCTATTTTGATGATTGATTGAGTAATCTCGCTCGAGTTTTGCAGAGATGTGAAGAAACTAATCTTGTCTTGAATTGGGAAAAGTGCCACTTTATGGTTAATGAAGGTATTGTCTTGGGGCACAAAGTTTCTGAAAGAGGTATTGAAGTTGATAAAGCCAAGGTTGATGCTATCGAAAAGATGCCATGTCCCAAGGACATCAAAGGTATAAGAAGTTTCCTTGGTCACGCCGGATTTTATAGGAGGTTCATCAAGGACTTCTCAAAAATCTCTCGGCCTCTGACTAATTTATTACAAAAAGATGTACCATTTGTCTATGATGATGATTGTGTAGAAGCATTTGGAATACTTAAGAAAGCATTAGTCTCTGCACCTGTTGTTCAGCCACCTGATTGGAATTTATCCTTTGAAATTATGTGTGATGCTAGTGATTATGTTGTAGGTGCTGTTCTAGGGCAAAGAGTTGATAAGAAATTGAATGTTATCCATTATGCTAGTAAGACTCTAGATAATGCTCAAAGAAATTATGCTACTACCGAAAAGAAACTTTTAGCGGTTGTATTTGCTTGTGATGAATTCAGACCCTATATTTTTTATTCTAGAGTAACTATTCATACAGATCATGCTTCTATTAAATATCTTATGGAAAAGAAAGATGCAAAACCTAGACTCATTAGATGGGTTCTCTTGCTTCAAGAATTTGATTTACATATAGTTGATAGAAAAGGAGCTGAGAACCCCATTGCACACAACTTGTCTAGGCTAGAGAATGTTCTTGATGACCCACTACCTATTGATGATAGCTTTCCTGATGAGAAATTAAATGTCATAAGTACTTCTCGTAGCACTCCATGGTATGCTGATTATGCTAATTATATTGTTGCTAAATTTATAGCGCCTAGTTTCACATACCAACAAAAGAAAAAGTTTTTCTATGACTTGCGACATTATTTTTGGGATGACCCACATCTTTATAAAGAAGGAGTAGATGGTGTTATTAGACGTTGTGTACCTGAGCATGAACAGGAACAGATCCTACGCAAGTGTCACTCCAAAGCTTATGGAGGACATCACGCTGGAGATAGAACTGCACATAAGGTATTGCAATCCGGGTTTTATTGGCCTACTCTCTTCAAGGATGCCCGTAAGTTTGTTTTGTCTTGCGATGAATGTCAAAGAATTGGTAATATCAGTAGACATCAAGAAATGCCTATGAATTATTCACTTGTTATTGAGCCATTTGATGTTTGGGGCTTTGATTATATGGGACCTTTTCCTGCCTCTAATGGTTACACTCATATTCTAGTTGCTGTTGATTACGTTACTAAGTGGGTAGAAGCTATTCCAACTAGTAGTGCTGATCATAACACTTCTATTAAAATGCTTAAGGAAGTTATTTTTCTGAGGTTTGGAATCCCTAGATACTTAATGACTGATGGTGGTTCACACTTTATTCATGGTGCTTTCCGTAAGATGCTTGCTAAATACGACGTTAATCATAGGATTGCATCTCCATATCACCCGCAGTCTAGTGGTCAGGTAGAATTGAGCAATAGAGAGCTCAAATTAATTTTGCAAAAGACTGTCAATAGGTCTAGAAAGAATTTGTCCAAAAAACTGGATGATGCATTATGGGCCTATAGAACTGCATATAAAAATCCTATGGGTATGTCTCCGTATAAAATGGTTTATGGAAAAGCATGTCATTTACCTCTCGAACTAGAACATAAGGCATATTGGGCTATTAAGGAGCTCAACTATGATTTCAAACTTGCCAATGAGAAGAGGTTATTTGATATTAGCTCACTTGATGAATGGAGAACCCAAGCTTATGAAAATGCCAAGCTGTTTAAAGAAAAAGTTAAAAGGTGGCATGACAAAAGGATACAAAAGTGTGAGTTTAATGTAGGTGATTATGTTTTGTTATACAACTCTCGTTTAAGATTTTTTGTAGGAAAACTTCTCTCCAAATGGGAAGGTCCTTATGTTATCGAGGAGGTCTATTGTTCCGGCGCCATAAAAATCAACAACTTCGCAGGCACAAATCCGAAGGTGGTGAACGGTCAAAGGATCAAACACTATATCTCAGATAATCCTATAAATGTTGAAACTAATATTATTGAAACTGTAACCCCGGAGGAATACACAAGGGACACTTTCCAGAACATTCCAGACTCCGAAAAGGAATAGGTATGTGGTACGGTAAGTAAACCGACTCCAAAACAATTTTTAAGGCAATATTTCTCCGTTTTGGAATATTTAGAAAAATAGAAAAATAAGTAGGAGTCCGGGGAGGACATGAGGCCTCCACGAGGGTGGAGGGCGCGCCCTACCCCCCTGGGCGCGCCCCCTACCTCGTGAGCACCTCGTTTGCCCTCCGGACTCCGTTTCCTTGCACGATACGTATTTTGGTCGGTAAAAATTCATTATATATACTCCCGAAGGTTTTGACCCTCGTATCACGCAAATATCCTCTGTTTTCGTTTCGAGCTATTTCTGTTGCAGATTTAGAGCACCATGACTTCTCCCTCCTCCAACAACGAAGACAAGGATGCCTGGCTATTGAAGATAGAGTTGAAAAGAGAGGAACCAGAAGAGATCAACAGGGATGAAAGGATCAAGAAGGCTATGGAGGTTCAAGCTCCGGTGGTGAAAGAAGAAGACATCCCTCAACCTTTACCTAACCTTTCACTCCAACAGAGATTGAAGCCTTCCAGATGATTGAGTTAGCCCACATACAGAACAAGTATCTTACACAGGAGTATATTTTGTTGAAGGATAATATTGCCGGGCTCAAGAACATTATCCGCAAGTTGGAGGAACTTTTACGCTCGATGTGCGATTATCCACTGTCATCATCACCACCTCCAT
Source organism: Triticum dicoccoides (assembly GCF_002162155.2). Taxonomy (NCBI): domain Eukaryota; kingdom Viridiplantae; phylum Streptophyta; class Magnoliopsida; order Poales; family Poaceae; genus Triticum; species Triticum dicoccoides. The sequence continues at coordinate 280,374,710 of NC_041389.1, forward strand.
CACCTCCGAAGACATAATCACATGGGTATGGGCACTCCCCTTGGCAACTGCCAAGCTTGGGGGAGGTGCCTTGGTATCGTATCACCATCACAACTCCTATCTTTACCGTTTTTCTTAGTTTGATCCTATTAGTAGTATCTTGATTTAGTAGAATAAAGTCATGGCATGATCTAGTTTTGAGTTTTGCTTTATGATCCTTCTTTGTAATCGAGTCCGTGAGCTATATAATAAAGATTAGTGTTGAGTCAAGGGCTTGAGTATTTTGCCATGATCTTGGGTGATTAGAAGAAAAATAATAAAAAGAATCAAGAGTTCATATTGATCTTATTGAAAGTAATGACTTCACATAGAAAGAGTATGATGATTTAAAGTTGTTGGGAGTTGGCAAATATAGCTTGGGTCATCGTTGCAATTAATAGGAAGTAATAAGGAAAGAGAGGTTTCACATATAGATATATTATCATTGACATCTTTTATGATTGGGAGCACTCATTAAAATATGACATGCTAAAGAGTTGATGTTGGAGAAGGAAGACAACATAATGAGTTATGTTCTCTTACATCTGAGATAAAGTATGTTGTCATGGTTCCTCTACCGTGTTGAGTTTGCCTTTCACCCTCATGCTAGCCAATCTTCAGCACTAAGTAGAAATACTACTTGTGCTTCCAAATACCCTTAAACCAGTTTTGCCATGAGAGTCCACCATATCTACCTATGGATTGAGTAAGATCCTTCAAGTAAGTTGTCATCGGTGCAAGCAATAAAAAATTGCTCTCTAAATATGCATGACTTATTAGTGCAGAGAAATAAGCTTTGTACGAACTTGTTGTGGATGCAATAAAAGCGACGGACTGCATAATAAAGGTTCACATGCAAGGGGCAATATAAAGTGACGTTCTTTTGCATTAAGATTTTGTGCATCAACCCTAAACGCGCATGACAACCTCTGTTTCCCTTTGTGAAGGGCCTTATTATTATCCTCTACCTTATGCAAGAGTCACGGTGATCTTCACCCTTCCTTTTTCATTTTATCCTTTGGCAAGCTCAGCATGTTGGAAAGAACATGATATATATATATATATATATATATATATATATATATAATTGGATGTGGGGGAGCGTGAATTATTATTGTTGACATTACCCTTGAGGTAAAAGGTTGTGGGGCAAAAACTATAAGCCCCTATCTTTCGTTTTGTCCGATTAAAACTCTGTAACCACAAGTATCGCGTGAGTGTTAGCAATTATGAAGGACTAAGTGATAGTTGAGTATGTGGACTTGCTTTTAAGCTTTGACATAGACTCTTTCCAATGTTATGATAAATTGCAATTGCTTCAATGAATGAGATTATAATTGTTGGTGCCCAATAAAGTTTCTGATTCATATTTTGGCATTGTGAAAAGATCATCACTAGAACATAAGTAATCATATGACAAAATTTATATATGTTGTTGTTATGAAGTAATCATGATGCCTTCATGTCCGTATTTTATTTTTATCGACGCCTCTACCTCTAAACATGAGGACATATTTATTGTTATCGGCTTTTCGCTTGAGGACAAGCGAGGTCTAAGCTTGGGGGAGTTGATACGTCCATTTTGCATCATGCTTTTATGTCGATATTTATTGCATTATGGGCTGTTATTTCACGTTATGTCACAATACTTATGGCTATTCTCTCTTATTTTACAAGGTTTACATGAAGAGGGAGAATGCCGGCAGCTGGAATTCTGGGCTGGAAAAGGAGCAAATATTGAAGGACTATTCTGCGCAACTCCAAAAGTCCTGAAACTCCATGGAATACCTTAGAATAAATAAAGAAAAATCATCGCCAAAGATGAAGGCCAGGGGGGCACACCCTACTCAAGAGGGTGGGGGCGCCCCCCCTGGGCGCACCCCCTACCTCGTGGGCCCCCTAGTGGCTCTTCGACGTCCATCTTCTCCCATATGAAGTCTTTCAATGAGAAAAAAATAGAAGAGAACCTTTCGGGACGAGACTCCGCCGCCATGAGGGGGAACCTTGGCGGAACCAATCTAGGGCTCCGACAGAGCTGTTCTGCCGGGGACACTTCCCTCCGGGAGGGGGAAATCATGACCATCATCATCACCAACGCTCCTCTCATCGGGAGAGGGCAATCTCCATCAACATCTTCACCATCACCATCTCATCTCCAAACCCTAGTTCATCTCTTGTATCCAATTCTTGTCTCCAAGTCCGGGATTGGTGCTAGTAGGTTGCTAGTAGTGTTGATTACTCCTTGTAGTTGATGCTAGTTGGTTTATTTGGTGGAAGATCATATGTTCAGATCCTTTATGCATAATATTACCCCTCTGATTATGTACTTGAATATGCTTTGTGAGTAGTTACATTTGTTCGCGAGGACAAGGGAGAAGTCTTGCTATTAGTAGTCATGTGAATTTGGTATTCGTTCGATATTTTGATAAGATGTATGTTGTCTAACCTCTAGTGGTGTTATGTGAACATCGACTACATAACACTTCACCATTATTTGGGCCTAGAGGAAGGCATTGGGAAGTAATAAGTAGATGATGGGTTGCTAGAGTGACAGAAGCATAAACCCTAGTTTATGTGTTGCTTCGTAAGGGGCTGATTGGATCCATATGTTTCATGCTATGGTTAGGTTTACCTTAATACTTTTGTTGTAGTTGCGGATGCTTGCAATAGAGGTTAATCATAAGTGGGATGCTTGTCCAAGTAAGGACAGTACCCAAGCACCGGTCCACCCACATATCAAATTATCAAAGTACCAAATGCGAATCATATGAGGGTGATGAAAACTAGCTTGACGATATTCCCATGTGTCCTCGGGAGCGCTTTTCCTATGATAAGAGTTCGTCCAGGCTTGTCCTTTGCTACAAAAAGGATTGGGCCACCTTGTTGCACTTTATTTACTTTTGTTACTTGTTGCTCGTTACAATTTATCTTATCACAAAACTATCTGTTACCACTTATTTCAGTACTTGCAGAGAATACCTTGCTGAAAACCGCTTATCATTTCCTTCTGCTCCTCGTTGGGTTCGACACTCTTACTTATCAAAAGGACTACGATAGATCCCCTATACTTGTGGGTCATCACCAGGACATGTCAAATAGTCCTATTTTGCTTATCGCATTACTTGTATACATACGCTTTGACGTATTACTTAAATAACAATGGAAAATAATGTACAGCATCAGCTTACTATTACATTTATTTATCCTTTCTTTTAATGCTTACTTATTATAAATTGCACCCGTACATTTTTGTAAGATCCCAAATTTTCAATTTGGAATGTTATACAAATAGATCATTATTGCATATCGTATTTATTGCATTTTGCCTCGATCCTAGAAATTGTACGCAACTCAAGGATCCATGGAGTGAGTTGGGGATTTCGATATTTTCATATTTGAGTTTTCTCAAATTTTGGAAATAGGATCATTTGATTTTATTTATTTTATCTTCAATAATTTGAATTATATAAATATGAGAGAGGGAATAAAATGACTTTCCCAAAATAAAGAAATATTGAGGATCTAATAAAAAAATCAAATAAGATTTTATTTTGGATTTTATTGCTATTTTATTTGAATTTAGGAAAAATGCGTGTTTTTCAAAATTGCGTTTAGGCCCCAAATAAATGTTCATCTAAACCGGCTTGACTTTAGAAGCCGGGCAAATTTTATTTCGGGATTTTTGGAGTCCGTTTAGTATTTCTTTTAATTGTTTTCCTGCGCATAATGTTTTTTTTAAAACGAACCGACCTACCGGGCCGTGTCCGTCCGGGACTCCGACCCGGTCGGCCTTTAAAGCCCGAGGCCCGAGCCGCCCCAGCCCCAGCCGCCCTGCCCCCAAACCCTAGCGCCGCCGCCACCTCCCATCGCCGCCGCCGCCTCCCGCCGCCGCAGCGCTGCGTCGTCCCGCCGTCCCCGCCGTCGGATCCTGCCGCCGCCGCCGTCGCTGACCACCCCGCTGCCGCCTCCCCTCGACGCCGCTGCCAGCCCTGCCACCGGAGCCGCCGCCGACCCTGCCGCCCCGACGCCCGAGGTAGCCACCGCCGCCGCTGTTTTTTTTATTTTGAAAAACCGTTCGGTTTTCCGTCGGGTTTTTTTAGATTCGTTTTTTTATTAGATCGGTTTTTTTCGATTTAGGTTAATTAGCGAGCGTTCGCTCGTTCGTTCGTTTTAACGAACGTGTTCATCGTTTAGATCCAGTTAACGAACGTTCGTTCGTTAATCTGTTCGTCGTTTTTCTTTTTCTCGGATTTATTCTGCGATTTTTCTGATTGCGATTTCTGATCCGATTTTCGTTTTAGTATAACTTTTCGCTCGTTTATCGGAATCAGGCGATTCAAGCGCCTAGAGTTTCGTCTCGAAACCCTCTTTCCGATTAATCTACTCAAACAAGTTTTTGCTTCTGTAAAATTTGACTTGGGTCCAGATTAGTAAATGAAGCTTGTTTCTTTCGCCGTTTGAGTTTTGTTTCTTCGTTCGATTTGATTCTTTTGCAAACCGGAGTTCTTAAGTTGAGCTTTCTGGTTAGATCTCTTATTTGAGTTTTACCTGTGCATTAGATGAATACTTATTGTATGCTTGTTTGTTTGTTTGCTTCCGATAGAGTACCCGGATTGCGCCGCTTGCTACTTCGAATCCCTAGGTTTCGCGGATCATCAGTAAGACAAGTAACACTTTGATCATACCTCTTTACTACCCAGTTTTATTGCATTAGTTCAACCCTCAAACACTCCATATTTAGGATCTGATTAATATGTGGGTTTTGGGAAGTGGATGAGGTAGTACCTATTACCTGTTTATTATCAAACCTTTGGGAGTTACTCTATGTTTGTTTATTATGCCATGCTATGCTAGTAGATGTGGACTGGGTGAGTGTATCCGTGACAGATGTGAGTTTGTTAATTAATGGTTTATTTAAGGTGGAAACTTTAATACACATCTGGGTGGATTGAGGTACCTGGGTATTCCAGGATTGCTTGTTGTTTTTCTTTATGGACAGCCACCCAGGCCCAAAGGGATCATGAGATTATTCATGCAAGAAACTTCCGTGTGCAGCCACAAGCTACTATGGGCTCTAGCATAGTTTACTAAGTCGTGCAAACTCTTACAGTGGTAGACTAGTAGATGTAGGGGGTGTAGGTTGGTACTATCTATCCCATCGTAAGGTGCTAGCGCTTCTGAAAGACTATGTCTCGGTCATCCGTTTCTCAAACATCATGTAGTGCGAGAATCCCAACGGAGGAGATCGAGTCTTGTGGGGAAAAGTGCGCAAACCTCTGCAGAGTGTACAAACTAATCATGGTTAGCCGTGTCCCCGGTTATGAACGTTTTGAGTATCTAGTACTTGGATTATCATGTGAATCTCATCATGTTACTTTAATTAATATTGTTGGGATTGTTTAATGATGATGTTACTTAATTGGGATTGAGAATGCTGTCAACCATACTCAATGTTTAACAACCACCATGATAGTTAAATAAATTTATTCCTTTGCAGTAGGGAAAAATTGGCTTTATGCAAAAATTGTAACCATAGAGCTTTCCACCAGCCATATATGCACGTAGTATAGCATTATTCTTTCATTACTCTCTATGTGTTATTTTGCCAGCATATTCCATGTGCTGACCCGTTTTCGGGCTGCAACGTTCATGTTGCAGACTTTTCAGACAATGAGTAAGATGCGTTAGGATCATGGTTCTATACTCAGTGATGCCGTTGGAGTTGATGGACTCACTTATCTTCCAAGCCTTCCGTTGTTATCCTTATTAGATGGCCTTAAGCCATATTTATTGTAATAAGCTCTCTTTTGAGACATTCAATGTAATAAGAGTGTGATTGCTACTCTGTTATAAATCCTTCGAGTACTATGTGTGTCAGCATTACTGATCCAGGGATGACACTGATGCACAAAGATTAGACTGTTTGAGGTCTGGTTGCAACAAGATGGTATCAGAGCACACGCTGACTATAGGACACGACCACTAAGCTAAAGCCCTAGATAACTACTCTCTCTTCTCATTTCTGACTCCTCATCTTTTCTATTCTTTTAGGCTGGCGGATGCAAGGAACAAGTTCACGCAACCGGATGAAGATATACCCTTCGGACGACACCTGAAGGAAGTCACTAGATACCTGAACATCGGAGTACCAAACTTCACTGGGACCTACAACGCCACTTTACCTAAAGAAGAGCGCTGGATGATTCAAGTACAAGTTCCAGGAAGGACGTTCATGCCCGTCACTAAGCCCATAGAGTATTCCTTTGATGCACCAACCTGGAGTCTAGGAAAGAGCATGGCAGCCCACATCACCATGGGACGTATTGGAGAAGTTTACCACAAGGAGCTTAAGGATACTATCTACCAGATTTGCGGGCGCCGAGATGAGCAATGGGATATGGTCAACACCAGGAAGGACAGATCAATTGCAGCTTTCATCCAGGAGTTAAACTAGCACATTCGACGCCAGGAGAACCAGATGTGCGAAGGCATGATGGATCTAAAGAAGGCCATGACCAAGATCACGAAACTGGAGGAAGAACTCAAGTCTACACGCGATGGATATGAGGAGGAAATAGCAACGCTAGTAGAGAAGAATGAAGATCTGAAGAAGAAGCTAAGAGTGTTCATGGGATTTCCAGCAACTGGAGAAGACGAAGATTGCACTTGTCCCGAGAACAACATCATCATCGACGAGACCGACTCGGACTCGAACGATAGTGATGATGACTATGTTGACGAAGATGGAGCAGATATCATGGAGTCTTCATCGGAGCAGTTTTTCTAGTAGACCACCATAACAGTAGTAGTATTTCCCTCCATGTATCTAGTATAGTTCAAGCACTTTTGTAACGATAGATAGACCGTTGTATGCCCTTGCTGTTGGGGAACGTAGCAGAAATTCAAAATTTTCTACGCATCACCAAGATCAATCTATGGAGTAATCTAGCAACAAGGGGAAGGGGAGTGCATCTACATACCCTTGTAGATCGCTAAGCGGAAGCATTCAAGTGAAAGGGGTTGATGGAGTCGTACTCGTCGTGATCCAAATCACCGATGATCCTAGTGCCGAACGGACGGCACCTCCGCGTTCAACACACATGCAGCTCGGTATACCTTGATCCAGAAAGGAGAGAGGGAGAGGTTGGGGAAGACTCCGTCCAGCAGCAGCACGACGGCGTGGTGGTGGAGGAGGAGCGTGGCACTCCAGCAGGGTTGCGCCAAGAGGGAGATCAAATCATGTGTTGGGCAGGCCCCAAACCTCAAGTATATATAGGGGGAGAGGAGGGGCTGCACCCCCACCTAGGATTCCCTCCCTAGGGGTGGCGGCAGCCCCCAGATCCCATTTGGGTGGTGGAGGAGCGTGGCACTCTAGCAGGGCTGCGCCAAGAGGGAGATCAAATCATGTGTTGGGCAGGCCCCAAACCTCAAGTATATATAGGGGGAGAGGAGGGGCTGCACCCCCACCTAGGATTCCCTCCCTAGGGGTGGCGGCAGCCCCCAGATCCCATTTGGGTGGCAGCCAAGGGGGGAGAGAGGGGGCGCACCTAGGGTGGGCCTTAGGGCCCATCTGGACCTAGGGTTTGCCCCCTCCCACTCTCCCTGCGCCTTGGGCCTTGGTGGGGGGCGCACCAGCCCACCTGGAGCTGGTCCCCTCCCACACTTGGCCCACGCAGCCTTCTGGGGCTGGTGGCCCCACCTGGTGGACCCCCTGGACCCTCCCGGTGGTCCCGGTACGTTACCGATAGCACCTGAAACTTTTTCGGTGACCAAAGCAGGACTTCCCATATATAAATCTTTACCTCCGTACCATTCTGGAACTCCTCGTGACATCCGGGATCTCATCCGGGACTCCGAACAACATTCGGTAACCACGTACATCTATTCCCTATAACCCTAGCATCATCGAACCTTAAGTGTGTAGACCCTACGGGTTCGGGAGACACGTAGACATGACCGAGACAACTCTCCGGCCAATAACCAACAGCGGGATCTGGATACCCATGTTGGCTCCCACATGTTCCATGATGATCTCATCGGATGAACCACGATGTCAAGGATTCAATCAATCCCGCATTCAATTCCCTTTGTCTACCGGTATAGTACTTGCCCAAGATTCGATCGTCGGTATCCCGATACCTTGTTCAATCTTGTTACCGGCAAGTCTCTTTACTCGTTCCGCAACACATCATCCCGTGATCAACCCCTTGGTCACATTGTGCACATTTTGATGATGTCTTACCGAGTGGGCCCAGAGATACCTCTCCGTCACACGGAGTGACAAATCCCAGTCTCGATTCATGCCAACCTAACAGACACTTTCGGAAATACCCGTAGTGCACCTTTATAGCCACCCAGTTACGTTGTGACGTTTGGTACACCCAAAGCATTCCTACGGTATCCGGGAGTTGCACAATCTCATGGTCTAAGGAAATGATACTTGACATTAGAAAAGCTATAGCATACGAACTACACGATCTTTGTGCTAGGCTTAGGATTGGGTCTTGTCCATCACATCATTCTCCTAATGATGTGATCCCGTTATCAACGACATCCAATGTCCATGGTCAGGAAACCGTAACTATCTATTGATCAACGAGCTAGTCAACTAGAGGCTAACTAGGGACATAGTGTTGTGTATGTATCCACACATGTATCTGAGTTTCCTGTCAATACAATTATAGCATGGACAATAAACGATTATCATGAACAAGGAAATATAGTAATAATAACTAATTTATTATTGCCTCTAGGGCATATTTCCAACACTTGCTTGTTTGAATGAAGTGTTTTGATTGCAATTTGTCTCATGTGCATATGGGTAGTGTTTTCCCTCTAGACCTCATTCTATTCTGAATTCTCGTCTTTTCTAAACCCTCAGATGCCTCCGAGACGTGACAACGGATTTGTTTTACCACCGGAGCTCACTTAGTTGATCCAGTAGCAGAATGCATTGATGCAGATACTGGTCCAGAATCAGAATCAGGGGAACAACAACAACAACAACAACAACCCACCACCACCACCACCTGTTGATCACCTAACCCGTTTTCTTAGGCTGAATCCGCCGGTGTTCTCTAGTAGCACCGAGCCGATTGTTGCAGATGATTGGCTTCGCAAGACAGCCAGGGAGTTGACCACTGCAGGATGCACATATGCGGAGAAGGTGCGATTTGCCGCACATCATCTTGAAGGACCCGCAGCATCATGGTGGGAGAATTTCACAGCCACCTATCCCGTAGACACTATCACATGGGATCAGTTTTAGCAGGCTTTCAGTACTGCTCATGTTTCAGCGGGAGCTATGGCCATGAAGAAGCGTGAGTTTCGCAACTTACGCCAGGGAGGACGAACAGTTGGCCAGTATGTGGATGACTTTAGTAAGCTAGCACGTTATGCCCTAGATGACGTTGCTACAGATGCAGCTAAGCAAGAGAAGTTTCTGGAAGGACTGAATGATGAGCTGAGTATGCATTTGATGGTAGCAAGTTTCAATAACTACCAGGAGTTGGTAGATAGAGCTCTCATGATTCAAGGGAAGCAGCAGCAGATTGAAAACCGCAAGAGGAAATATGGACAAGGGAAGTACAATTCTGGAGCACAGCAGAAGCCACGTTTTACCCCGAAATTGAGAGGACAGTTCCAGCATACCCATGGAGGTGGTATCTCACACAACCATAATGGTTCCAAGAATGGTAACAGGAATGGAGGAAGTAATGGCTAGAACTGTACCAACCCCTCGACACCAGCCAAGAGAGATCTGAGTCAAGTCACTTGCTTTAAGTGCCAAAAGACCGGACATTACGCCAATGAATGTCCTGAAGGCCAGAATGGAAATGGCAATGGAAGCTCTGGGAAGAAGCCAAACCCTTTCAGCAGAGGACATGTGAACCACGTTAGCGTGGAGGAGGTTGAAGCACAGCCCGATGCAGTAATAGGTAAGTTTTTGGTTAAGTCATTTACTACACTCGTTCTTTTTGATACTGGTGCATCGCATTCATACATATCAAGGGGATTTGTGGATAAGTATAAACTGTCAACCCAAGACCTTAGGTCACCCATGTTAGTAACCTCGCGTGGAGCAGAGTATATGGCCAGACTATGGTGTGATCGGTTACCATTAAGGATTGGTAACTACGTGTTTCCCTCGGACCTAATAGTATTGGAATCACAAGTTTTGGATGTGATATTAGGCATGGATTGGTTATCGAAGTATGGAGGGAACATTGAATGCTCCAGTAAGACAATTTTGCTTAGAACGCTAGAAGGAAAGAGGATCAAGTATGTATCCAAACATGAGCCGAAGAGGATGCACGTAAATTCCTTATCAGGAGTTGTGCAGGAGGAAGTACCAGTAGTGAAGGATTTTCCTGACGTATTTCCACAAGAGTTGCCAGGCATGCCACCGGATAGAGACATCGAGTTTTTAATTGAGCTTTTGCCAGGCACAGGGCCGATATCCAAGAGACCATACAGGATGCCAGCAAAAGATTTGGAGGAGATTATGAGTCAGATTAAGGAGTTACTGGATAAAGGCTACATTCACCCAAGTTCTTTGCCTTGGGGATCACCAGTACTTCTAGTGGAGAAGAAGGATGGATCGTTAAGGATGGTTGTTGATTATCGAGGATTGAATGCAGTAACAATCAAGAACAAGTACCCACTGCCGATGATCAATGATCTGTTTGACCGATTGCAAGGAGCAAAGGTATTTTCCAAGATAGATTTGCAATCAGGATACCATCAGTTGAAAATTCGAGAGCAGGATATACCTAAGACGGCTTTTACCACCAGGTATGGGTTGTACGAGTATACCGTTATGTCATTTGGCCTGACTAACGCACCTGCCTATTTCATGAACATGATGAACAAAGTATTTATGGAGTTTCTGGATAAGTTCGTCGTGGTTTTCATTGATGATATTTTGGTCTACTCAAAGAACGAAGAGGAGCATAAGGAGCATTTGCGTTTGGTATTGGAGAAGCTCAGAGAACACCAGTTATATGCCAAGTTCAGCAAATGTGAGTTTTGGTTGAAGGAAGTTGGATTCCTCGGACATGTTATATCCGGAGAAGGAATAGCAGTAGACCCCATGAAGGTTGTCACCGTGACAAATTGGGTAGCACCACTGACAGTTGGAGAGATCAAAAGTTTTCTTGGACTGGCAGGATACTACCGAAGATTCATTGAAAAAAATTCGAAGATTGCAAATCCCATGACGGAGTTGTTGAAAAAGGATACAAAGTTCATTTGGACTGAGGAAAGTGAGGCTAGTTTCCAGGAGTTGAAGGAACATCTAGTTACCTCGCCAGTGTTGATTCTACCAGATCAGAGTAAGGATTACGAGGTGTATTGCGATGCTTCACGTCGAGGACTTGGAGCAGTGCTTATGCAGGAGGGGAGAGTTGTTTCGTATGCTTCACGACAGCTTAAACCTCATGAGTTGAATTATGCCACACATGATTTGGAGTTAGCAGCCGTAGTGCATGCGTTGAAGACTTGGAGACACTTTCTTATTAGAAATCATTATGAGGTGTACATGGATCACAACAGTTTGAAGTACATTTTCACGCAGAAGGAGTTGAATCTCAGGCAAAGGAGATGGTTGGAGCTCATCAAGGATTATGATATGAGATTGCAGTACCACCCCGGGAAGGCTAGCGTAGTAGCCGACGCGTTGAGCCGTAAGATCCATGTCAATACACTCATGACCGCAGGGTTGCCACAGGAGTTAGCCGAGGACCTTTGCGAACTATGTTTGGAGATAGTTCCGAGAGGCTATGTAGCAACATTGGAAATTCAGTCGACCTTGATGGATAAGATCAAAGAAGCTCAGAAGGCCGACAAGGAAATTGCCGAGATAAAGGAGAAGATGATCAAAGGAAAAGCCAAGGGATTTCGTGAGGATGAGCATGATACCTTATGGTTTGACGACCGTGTCTATGTGCCTAATGACCCGGAGATCAGGAAGTTGATTTTGCAAGAGGCCCATGATTCGCCGTATTCGATTCACCCAGGAAATACCAAGATGTATTTGGATTTGAAGGAGACTTTCTGGTGGACCGGAATGAAGAAGGATATTGCGGAGTATGTAGCAGTTTGTGATGTATGTCGGAGAGTAAAGGTAGAGCATTAGAAGCCAGCAGGATTGCTACAACCATTGCCGGTACCCGAATGGAAGTGGGATAAGTTAGGCATGGATTTTATCACGGGATTGCCCAGGACTCGTTCAGGCTATGACTCGATTTGGGTTGTAGTCGATCATTTGACCAAGGTAGCACATTTCATTCCAGTAAAGACCACTTACACCAGTGCTAAGTTGGCCAAGATATACATGACCAGGATCGTATGTCTGCATGGAGTTCCAAGGAGCATTGTATCAGATAGAGGAACCTAGTTTACCTCAAAGTTCTGGAATCAGTTGCACGAAACTTTGGGTACCAGACTAGAGTTCAATATAGCCTTTTATCTGCAGACAGATGGACAGACCGAGAGAGTCAATCAGATTTTGGAGGATATGCTGAGAGCTTGTGCGCTAGATTACGGATCTAGTTGGGACGACAATTTGCCATATGCAGAGTTCTCTTACAACAATAGTTACCAATCCAGTTTGAAAATGGCCACTTTCGAAGCCTTATACGGAAGGAGGTGCAGGACCCCGTTGCCTTGGGATGAAGTTGGAGACCGCCAATTGTTTGGACCAGATTTGATTAAGGAGTCTGAATGTAAAGTGAAGTTGATTCGCGACAGGCTCAAGATAGCCCAGTCCAGGCAGAAAAGCTATGCAGATTCAAAATGCAAGGAGGCAGTTTAAAAAGTCGGAGATAGAGTCTATCTTCGTGTATCTCCACTTCGAGGAGTTAAGCGTTTTGGTGTTAAAGGAAAGTTAGCGCCATGTTTTGTGGGACCATATAAAGTTTTGGAGCGTATGGGAGAAGTTTCCTACAAGTTGGAATTGCCCGAAGGATTGTTAGGAGTTCACAACGTGTTCCACGTTTCCCAGTTGAAGAAGTGCCACGCAGAGATGGCTGATATACCGCTGAGAGATACCATGCCACTAGAGGCGATTCAGTTGGACAGTGATTTGACCTATGAGGAGAAACCAGTCAAGATTCTTGAGTATGCCAGCCGAGTCACCCGCAGCAAGGCTATCAAGTTTTGCAAGGTTCAGTGGAGCCACCACACTGAGGATGAAGCCACCTGGGAGCGAGAGGAAGATCTGCTGAAGGACCACCCTCACCTATTTTCTAGCCAACCCGAATCTCGAGGGCGAGATTCATCTTAAGCGGGGTAGGTTTGTAACATCCCAAATTTTCAATTTGGAATGTTATACAAATAGATCATTATTGCATATCATATTTATTGCATTTTGCCTCGATCCTAGAAATTCTACGCAACTCAAGGACCCACGCAGAGAGTTGGGGATTTCGATATTTTCATATTTTAGTTTTCTCAAATTTTGGAAATAGGATCATTTGATTTTATTTATTTTATCTTCAATAATTTCAATTATATAAATATGCGAGAGGGAATAAAATGACTTTCCCAAAAGAAAGAAATATTGAGGTTTTAATAAAAAAATCAATTAAGATTTTATTTTGGATTTTATTGCTATTTTATTTGAATTTAGGAAAAATGCGTGTTTTTTAAAATTGCATTTAGGCCCCAAATAAATGTTCATCTAAACCGGCTTGATTTTAGAAGCCGGGGAGAATTTATTTCGGGATTTTTGGAGTCCGTTTAGTATTTCTTTTAATTGTTTTTCTGCGCGAAATGTTTTAAAAAAAACGAATCGACCTACCGGGTCGTGTCCGTCCGGGACTGCGACCCGGCCGGCCTTTAAAGCCCGAGGCCCGAGCCACCCCAGCCCCAGCCGCCCCGCCCCCAAACCCTAGCGCCGCCGCAGCCTCCCACCGCCG
>NC_041389.1:280389259-280411203 GCF_002162155.2 Triticum dicoccoides
CGCCGGATCTCGCCGCCGCCGCCGCCGATGACCACATCGCTGCCGCCTCCCCTCGCCGCCGCCGCCAGCCCCGCCACCGGAGCCGGAGCCGACCTCGCCGCCCCGACGCCGCCGTCGTTTTTTTTTGAAAAACCGTTCGGTTTTCCGTCGGTTTTTTTCTAGATTTGTTTTTTTTATTAGATCGTTTTTTTCCGGTTTAGCTTAATTAGCGAGCGTTCGCTCGTTCGTTCGTTTTCACGAATGCGTTCATCGTTTAGATCCAGTTAACAAACGTTCGTTCGTTAATCTGTTCGTCATTTTTCTTTTTCTCGGATTTATTCCATGATTTTTCTAATCGCGATTTCTGATCCGATTTTCGTTTTAGTATAACTTTTCGCTCGTTTATCGGAATCGGGCAATTCAAGCGCCTAGAGTTTCGCCTCGAAACCCTCTTTCCGATTAATCTACTCAAACAAGTTTTTGCTTCTGTAAAATTTGGCTTAGGTCCAGATTAGTAAATGAAGCTTGTTTCTTTCGCCGTTTGAGTTTTGTTTCTTCGTTCGATTTGATTCTTTTGCAAACCGGAGTTCTTAAGTTGAGCTTTCTGGTTAGATCTCTTACTTGAGTTTTACCTGTGCATTAGATGAATACTTATTGTATGCTTGTTTGTTTGTTTGCTTGCGATAGAGTACCCGGATTGCGCCGCTTGCTACTTCGAATCCCTAGGTTTCGCAGATCATCAGCAAGGCAAGTAACACTTTGATCATACCTCTTTACTACCCAGTTTTATTGCATTAGTTCAACCCTCAACCCCACGTAAGGTGCTAGCGCTTCTGAAAGACTATATCTCGGTCATCCGTTTCTCAAACATCATGTAGTGCGAGAATCACAACGGAGGAGATCGAGTCTTGTGGGGAAAAGTGCGCAAACCTCTGTAGAGTGTACAAACTAATCATGGTTAGCCATGTTCCTGATTATGGGCATTTTGAGTATCTAGTACTTGGATTATCATGTGAATCTCATCATGTTACTTTAATTAATATTGTTGGGATTGTTTAATGATGATGTTACTTAATTGGGATTGAGAATGCTGTCAACCATTCTCAATGTTTAACAACCACCATGATAGTTAAAGAAATTTATTCCTTTGCAGTAGGGAAAAATTGGCTTTATGCAAAAATTGTAACCATAGAGCTTTCCACCAGCCATATATGCATGTAGTATAGCATTATTCTTTCATTACTCTCTATGTGTTACTTTGCCAGCATATTCCATGTGCTGACCCGTTTTTGGGCTGCAACGTTCATGTTGCAGACTTTTCAGACGACGAGTAAGATGCCTTAGGATCGTGGTTCTATACTCAGTGATGCCCTTGGAGTTGATGGACTCACTTATCTTCCAAGCCTTCCGCTGTTATCGTTATTAGATGGCCTTAAGCCATATTTATTGTAATAAGCTCTCTTTTCAGACATTCGATGTAATAAGTGTGTGATTGCTACTCTGTTATAAATCCTTCGAGTACTGTGCGTGTCAGCGTTACTGATCCAGGGATGACACTGATGCACATAGATCAGATTGTTTGAGGTCTGGTCGCTACAATTTTGGTACGTCCGGCTCGCTAGGGGCTTCAGTATACCCCATAACACGGCAAGAAAAGTCCGAACACTTTTGACAGTGCGGCACCCCGAACTTATAGCACTATATGCATTAGCTCTGAATCATGTCTTAGGTTAAAAGTTGGGTTTGCCCGGATCCCATGTTTTGGTACCTTACATTTCGCTATATCAGCCAAGGTAGCACAGGGAGAACTACTGCGATTTTGTCCCAGTTCTTTCGGACGAGCACCTCAGCAGAGAAAGCCGAAAACTAACTGTCATGATGAGGCGAGAGCTGGTCGTTGTTCAAGAGGTCTCAAATCCTTAAAGATTTTTTCTGCCTCGGGCGAGGAATCGGCCTTGTCCGATTTAGGCGTGCATAGCGCCCCAAGTTCGGTAATCTGAATACTAGGGGCTTCGCCAAAATTTAAAATTGTAGACTTCTATGGCTAAGTGAGAGTGATAAAGCTGTATAGTCCGATTGCCTTGTTTGCTGCGCTAAACACCTCCTTAAAGGACCAAATTTTTTGGATAAAGAGTGTTTAGATTTATCCCGAACACCCCAGTACTAGTTACATGGGGGTAGAAGCCGACGACTGGCCAACTCTTAGACTTTATAAACAGTCGCACAGAAGGTAATATTTTAAATCAACAAGCGTTATATAGCGCACATGAACTCGTTCATATTACAGGATCACATAAGTACATTTATTCAAACATTACATCCTTAGCACATTCATCCGCCATAAGGCGGGCACCCTTCAGGACACCGGGGTGGCGATGCTCCTTGCCCTCTTGCGGCCCCTCTATCACCAGCTTCTCGGCATCCATCTTCACCCAGTGCACTTTCGCACGGGCGAAGGCTCTGCGCGCACCTTCAATGCAGACTGGCCGCTTAATGGCTTCAAGCCACGGATAGGCATTCACAAGCCGCTTTACCAGGCCGAAGTAGCTACTGGGCAGGGGCTCGCTAGGCCACATCCGGACTATGAGATCCTTCATGGCCAGTTCTGTTGCCTTGTGAAGTTCGACCAATTGCTTCAGCTGGTCGCTCAAAGGCATCGGATGTTCGGCCCCAATATACTGGGACCAAAACAACTTCTCCGTCGAGCTCCCTTCCTCAACTCGGTAGAACTCTGCGGCATCAGAGACGCTGCACGGCAGATCTGCGAATGCTACTGGAGAGCTCTGGATTCGGGTAAGTAAAAGGAAAGTCTCCTTCACATGCTTGCTTTGTATAATGAATGCCTTACCCGCCGCTATCTTCTTGGCCGCCTGAATCTCCTGAAGGGCCTTCTGGGCTTCGGCCTTGGCATCTTGCATGCTCTGGAGGGCCTTCGCAAGCTCGGACTCTTGCGTCTTGGAGTCACTCTCCAAGGACTCAAACTTTTTGACGAAGTCCTGGAGCTCTTGCTGGACCTCATTAACCCGAGCCTCCTGTTTCTCGCGCTCGGTGCGCTCCTTGGCCACCTTGTCTTCGGCCTCGGACAATGCCTTCTTAAGGGCCTCCACTTCAGTCGTGGCCCCTATTAATATTCATGATGCTTCTATTAGCATCAACGACTTTTCCTTTCTACAACACATGGATGGGGTATCGCTTAGCTTTGTTCTCCTCGAGCTGCCTCTTCACGAGGCCGAGCTCTTCCTCGGCCCGCCCCAGGTTCTGCTTCAGTCCGGAGACCTCCGCAGTGAGGGCGGCAGTGGCCAGCAGTGACGCCTGCTTATTCACATAGACATAATATGATTAGACTCTTGCGGATGTTATTTGATCCTCTGTTCGGCCTTTCTTACCGAACACCAAACAGAGCATCAGGCGCTACTGTCTATACTGTGATATTTTCTCATAATTTAATTACTTACCTCAAAGCTTGTTAGGAGGCTGGCGCAGGCTTCGGTAAATCCGCTTTTGGCGGACCGAACCTTCTCAATCACCGCACTCATAAGAGTACGGTGTTCTTTATCAATGGAAGTGCCCTGAAGTGCTTCCAGCAAGTTGTCCGATGCCTCTAGATGGACAGAGGTCATTAGCACAGGCGGCTTGCCCCCCTTAGTGAGGGGATGTCTTCCTGAGTCCGGAACCACTGGAGGTTCCGGTGCAGTATCCGGCTGGGGGCCAAACCTGCTGCGGCCCCCCTCATCAGAATCCATGGGGGCCTTCCTCCCCATGTGCCCGGCGTCAGGAATTTCGCCTCGGGGCCTCCAGAACTGTCTACCCCTGGCCCGGTAACCTTTGGGACAACACCTCGGTGTCGTCCATGGGCCGGGGGGTGGTGGCCGTTGGGAGCGAGTTGTTGTTCATCACCGACGCGCTCAAAGACCCATCCGAGGAGGATAAGTCGATGCGGGCTTTGGACGGACTGCACGATCATATTCAATATGATAAGAAGCAATAAAGCAAAACATGCCGAAGTATTATGGTATCCGGATACTTTCGACTTCGCCAGGGGCTTGTCCCTGGGCAGGCACTCCTCGTCGCTGTAGGCGGCTGTTGTGGAGTGGTCCGGAGGGAGGGTCCTTCCCTTCTTGGACCCTTCGGCCTCCCCAGACGGGGCGGCCTTCCTTTTCTTATCCCCCTCGGTTTGGGGGGGAGGGTTTTCCTCTTCCTCCTCCTCGTTTTTGTTGGAGGAGTGCGCCTCGGTGTCTTTGGACGATGAGTCCGACACCGCCTTGCGCCGGAGACCTTTCCTGGTCCCTGTGGCCTTCTTCTTGGCCTTCTTCTCCGGCACCTCGTAAGGCGCCGGAAATAGCATCTCCATAAGGAGAGCCATTGCCGGATCTTCAGGTAGCGGAGCCGTACAATCGATCCGCTCCGCTGTCGCTACCCAGTCCTGTTAAATCTACATGAAGGTTTAGATTCCTCCCATGAACATACTGGGGAAAGACTGTTGGAAATATGCCCTAGAGGCAATAATAAAAGCATTATTATTATATTTCTTTGTTCATGATAATTGTCTTTATTCATGCTATAATTGTATTATCCGGAAATCGTAATACATGTGTGAATAACAGACACCAACATGTCCCTAGTAAGCCTCTAGTTGACTAGCTCGTTGATCAATAGATAGTCATGGTTTCCTGGCTATGGACATTGGATGTCATTGATAACGGGATCACATCATTAGGATAATGATGTGATGGACAAGACCCAATCCTAAGCATAGCGTGAGATCGTGTAGTTCGTTTGCTAGAGCTTTTCTAATGTCAAGTATCTTTTCCTTTGACCATGAGATCATGTAACTCCCGGATACCGTAGGAGTGCTTTGGGTGTATCAAACATCACAACGTAACTGGGTGACTATAAAGGTGCACTACAGGTATCTCCGAAAGTGTCTGTTGGGTTGACACAGATCGAGACTGGGATTTGTCACTCCGTATGACGGAGAGGTATCACTGGGCCCACTCGGTAATGCATCATCATAATGAGCTCAAAGTGACCAAGTGTCTGGTCATGGGATCATGCATTACGGTACGAGTAAAGTGACTTGCCGGTAACGAGATTGAACGAGGTATTGGGATACCGACGATCGAATCTCGGGCAAGTAACATATCGATTGACAAAGGGAATTGCATACGGGGTTGATTAAATCCTCGACATCGTGGTTCATCCGATCAGATCATCGTGGAGCATGTGGGAGCCAACATGGGTATCCAGATCCCGCTGTTGGTTATTGACCGGAGAGCGATCTCGGTCATGTCTACATGTCTCCCGAACCCGTAGGGTCTACACACTTAAGGTTCGGTGACGCTAGGGTTGTAGGGATATGTATATGCAGTAACCCGAATGTTGTTCGGAGTCCCGGATGAGATCCGGGACGTCACGAGGAGTTCCGGAATGGTCCGGAGGTAAAGATTTATATATGGGAAGTCCTGTTTCGGGCATCGGGACAAGTTTCGGGGTTATCGGTATTG
Organism: Triticum dicoccoides; assembly: GCF_002162155.2. NCBI lineage: Eukaryota > Viridiplantae > Streptophyta > Magnoliopsida > Poales > Poaceae > Triticum > Triticum dicoccoides. The sequence continues at coordinate 280,394,743 of NC_041389.1, forward strand.
TATCGGGACCACCGGAAGGGTCCCGGGGGTCCACCGGGTGGGTCCACCTGTCCCGGGGGGCCACATGGGCTATAGGGGGTGCGCCTTGGCCTACATGGGCCAAGGGCACCAGCCCCAAGGCGCCCATTCGCCTAGGGTTAAGAAGGGGAAGAGTCCTAGGAGGGGAAGGCACCTCCTAGGTGCCTTGGGGGGGAGGGAAACCCCCCTTGGCCGCCCCCCCCCTAGGAGATTTGATCTCCTAGGGCCGGCCACCCCCCCTTGGCCCTCCTATATATAGTGGGGGAAAGGAGGGACTTCATACCTCGGCCTTTGGTTGCCTCCTTCTCCCTCTCCAACACCTCCTCCTCCTCCATAGCGCTTGGCGAAGCTCTGCCGGAGTACTGCAGCTCCATCAACACCACGCCGTCGTGCTGCTGCTGGTGCCATCTCCCTCAACCTCTCCTCTCCCCTTGCTGGATCAAGAAGGAGGAGACGTGGCTGTTCCGTACGTGTGTTGAACGCGGAGGTGCTGTCCGTTCGGTGCTAGGATCTCCGGTGATTTGGATCACGTCGTGTTCGACTACATCATCCCCGTTCTTTGAACGCTTCCGCTCGCGATCTACAAAGGTATGTAGATGCATCCGATCACTCGTTGCTAGATGAACTCATAGATGGATCTTGGTGAAACCGTAGGAAAATTTTTGTTTTTTGCAACGTTCCCCAACAGTGGCATCATGAGCTAGGTCTATGCGTAGTTCTTCTTGCATGAGTAGAACAGAATTTGTTGTGGGCGTAGATTTGTCAACTTTCTTGCCGCTACTAGTCTTATCTTGCTTCAGCGGTATTGTGGGATGAAGCGGCCCGGACCAACCTTACACGTACGCTTACGTGAGACCGGTTCCACCGACTAACATGCACAAGTTGCATAAGGTGGCTGGCGGGTGTCTGTCTCTCCTACTTTAGTTGGAGCGGATTCGATGAAAAGGGTCCTTATGAAGGGTAAATAGAAGTTGACAAATCACGTTGTGGTTTCACGTAGGTAAGAAAACGTTCTTGCTAGAACCCTACTTCAGCCACGTAAAACATGCAACAACAATTAGAGGACGTCTAACTTGTTTTTGGAGCAAGTGCTTTGTGATATGATATGGCCAAAGTTGTGATGAATGATGAATGATCTATATGTCATGTATGAGATGTTCATGCTATTGTAATAGGAATCACGACTTGCATGTCGATGAGTATGACAACCGGCAGGAGCCATAGGAGTTGTCTTTATTTTTGTATGACCTGCGTGTCATTGAAGAACGCCATGTAAACTACTTTACTTTATTACTAAACGCGTTAGTCATAGAAGTAGAAGTAGTCGTTGGCGTGACAACTTCATGAAGACACGATGATGGAGATCATGGTGTCATGCCGGTGACAAGATGATCATGGAGCCCCGAAGATGAAGATCAAAGGAGCTATATGATATTGGCCATATCATGTCACTACTTTATATAATTGCATGTGATGTTTATTATGTTTTATGCATCTTGTTTACTTAGAACGACGGTAGTAAATAAGATGATCCCTTACAAAAATTTCAAGAAGTGTTCTCCCCTAACTATGCACCGTTGCTACAGTTCGTCGCTTCTAAGCACCACGTGATGATCGGGTGTGATGGATTCTTACGTTCACATACAACGGGTGTAAGACAGTTTTACACAGCAAAACACTTAGAGTTAACTTGACGAGCCTAGCATGTACAGACATGGCCTCGGAACACAGAGACCGAAAGGTCGAACACGAGTCGTATGGAAGATACGATCAACATGAGAATGTTCACCGACGATGACTAGTCCGTCTCACGTGATGATCGGACACGGCCTAGTCGACTCGGATCGTGTAACACTTAGATGACCAAAGGGATGTCAAATCTGAATGGGAGTTCATTATAATTTGATTAGATGAACTTAATTATCATGAACTTAGTCTAAATATTTTACAATATGTCTTGTAGATCAAATGGCCAACGTAGTCCTCAACTTCAACGCGTTCCTAGAGAAAACCAAGCTGAAAGACGATGGTAGCAACTATACAGACTGGGTTCATCCGATGAGATCATCGTGGAGCATGTGGGAGCCAACATGGGTATCCAGATCCCGCTGTTGGTTATTGACCGGAGAGCGATCTCGGTCATGTCTACATGTCTCCCGAACCCGTAGGGTCTACACACTTAAGGTTCGGTGACGCTAGGGTTGTAGGGATATGTATATGCAGTAACCCGAATGTTGTTCGGAGTCCCGGATGAGATCCCGGACGTCACGAGGAGTTCCGGAATGGTCCAGAGGTAAAGATTTATATATGGGAAGTCCTGTTTCGGGCATCGGGACAAGTTTTGGGGTTATCGATATTGTACCGGGACCACCGGAAGGGTCCCGGGGGTCCACCGGGTGGGTCCACCTGTCCCAGGGGGGCCACATGGGCTGTAGGGGGTGCGCCTTGGCCTACATGGGCCAAGGGCACCAGCCCCAAGGGGCCCATGCGCCTAGGGTTAAGAAGGGGAAGAGTCCTAGGAGGGGAAGGCACCTCCTAGGTGCCTTGGGGGGGAGGGAAACCCCCCTTGGCCGCCGCCCCCCCTAGGAGATTTGATCTCCTAGGGCCGGCCACCCCCCCTTGGCCCTCCTATATATAGTGGGGGAAAGGAGGGACTTCATACCTCGGCCTTTGGTTGCCTCCTTCTCCCTCTCCAACACCTCCTCCTCCTCCATAGCGCTTGGCGAAGCTCTGCCGGAGTACTGCAGCTCCATCAACACCACGCCATCGTGCTGCTGCTAGTGCCATCTCCCTCAACCTCTCCTCTCCCCTTGCTGGATCAAGAAGGAGGAGACGTGGCTGTTTCGTACGTGTGTTGAACGCGGAGGTGCCGTCCGTTCGGTGCTAGGATCTCCGGTGATTTGGATCACGTCGTGTTCGACTACATCATCCCCATTCTTTGAACGCTTCCGCTCGCGATCTACAAAGGTATGTAGATGCATCCGATCACTCGTTGCTAGATGAACTCATAGATGGATCTTGGTGAAACCGTAGGAAAATTTTTGTTTTCTGCAACGTTCCCCAACAAAGACACATATTGTAAAATACAAGTATCTTACCGGGTTAGCGCGGCGCTTTGCGCTGAGTCCGTGATCTTTGGTAATGGGAGGAGGTACCTCGGTGGCCTTGAATAGCACCTTCCAGACGTCTTTGTGGGTTGTGTCGAAGAGCTCTCGCAGCATCTGGTGTTTGGCCAGGTCGAACTCCCACATATCGAATGCCCGTCTTTGACACGGAAGGATCCGGCGGAAGAGCATGACCTGGACCATGTTGACAAGCTTGATTTTCTTGCTTATCATATTCTTGACACAGTTCTGGAGTCCGTCAACTCCGCTGGCTCACCCCAGGCTAAACCCTTCCTTTTCCAGGAGGTAAGCCGCATGGGGATGCCAGATCGAAATTCGGGGGCCGCCGCCCAGTTGGAGTCGCGCAACTCGGTGATATAGAACCACCCCGATTGCCATCCCTTCATGGTCTCCACATAGGAGCCTTCGAGCCAGGTGACGTTGGGCATCTTGCCCACCATGGCACCTCCGCACTCCGCTTGCTGGCCGACCACTATCTTCGGCTTCACGTTGAAGATCTTCAGCCACAAGCCGAAGTGGGGCTTGATGCGGAGGAAGGCCTCGCACACGACGATAAAAGCCGAGATGTTGAGGATGAAATTGGGGGCCAGATCATGGAAATCTAGCCCACAGTAAAATATGAGCCCGCGAACGAATGGGTGGAGAGGAAATCCCAGTCCACGGACGAAGTGGGCAAGAAACACAACCCTCTCGTGGGGTTCCGGAGTAGGGACGATCTATCCTGCGTCCGGGAGCCAGTGCGTGATGTCTGCGGCCAAGTATCTGGCCTCCCGTATCTGGCCTCCCAGAGCTTCGTAATGTCCTCCTCCATAACGGAGGAGGCCATCCACTTGCCTCCCGCTCCGGACATGTTTGGAATGGCTTTACGAAGAAGGTGAGAGCTTGGGCGCTGGAGCTCAAGCATGCGGGATGGATGAGCGAAGGAAGAGGAAGGCATGGGTGAAAAAGGGGAATCTGTATCTCTTTATAAAGGCGGTAGAAACTGTGGGCCTCCCCACTTGCCCGTTAAAATTGCTTATTCCCCAAGCGCCACGATTAATGACACGGTTGGGTTACCCACACCCGCATTGATGAGAATCCTGTGATAAGGGGACACAATCTCTGCTTCGACAAGACGTGCCAAGGAAACCACCTCGCAATATGTGCAGTACCTGGTTGAGAAAAAGGGTTCGAATAATGACCGGGCCGTGGCGTGATGTCACACTGTGAGAAGTTGTCAACAGATTAGATTTGTGGAATATTGTGCTCTCTACGGTGGTATGTGGAAATTATTTTGCAGGGCCGGACACGATCCTCGTGTTCAAAATCTTCTATGGAGTATCCGGAGAAGGAACCCGCCTTGCAATGCCAAAGACGATCTGCGCGCCGGACTCATCGTCATTGAAGCCTGGTTCAGGGGCTACTGAGGGAGTGCATGATTAGGGGGTCCTCGGATAGCCGGACTATATACTTTGGTCGGACTGTTGGACTATGAAGATACAAGATTGAAGACTTCATCCCGTGTCCGGGTGGGACTCTCCTTTGCGTGGAAGGCAAGCTTGGCAATTCAGGTATGTAGATCTCCTTCTCTGTAACCGACTCTGTGTAACCCTAGCCCCCTCCGGTATCTATATAAAACAGAGGGTTTAGTCCGTAGGACAAGATACACAATCATAATCATAGGCTAGCTTCTAGGGTTTAGCCTCTACGATCTCGTGGTAGATCAACTCTTGTAATACTCATATCATCAAGATCAATCAAGCAGGAAGTAGGGTACTACCTCCATCGAGAGGGCCCGAACCTGGGTAAACATCGTGTCCCCAGCCTCCTTTTACCATTAGCCCTAGACACACAGTTCGGGACCCCCTACCCGAGATCCGCCAGTTTTGACACCGACACCCACCCCCTAGGGCGCGCCCTGGACCCTCGTGGCTGCCTCGTCTACTTCTTGACGTCCACTCCAAGTCTCCTGGATTACGTTTGTTCCAAAAAGATCTCTCCCGAAGGTTTCATTCCATTTGGACTCCGTTTGATATTCCTTTTCCGCGAAACACTGAAATAGGCAAAAAAAACAGCAATTTGGGCTGGGCATCCGGTTAATAGGTTAGTCCCAAAAATGATATAGAAGTGTATAGTAAAGCCCATAAACATCCAAAACGGGTAATATAATAGCATGGAACAATAAAAAATTATAGATATGTTGGAGACGTATCACTAGACACTTCTCAACCTATTTGCTAGCCTTCGCCTATACTAAGTGGGAACTCCGCTTGTATGTCAAAAACCTGAAACTCAAGTTATTCTAGATGAGTCCACTATACCTACCTATATGCGGTATTACCCTGCCGTCCTAAGTAAATTTGCATGTGCCACCTCTAAAAACTTCAAATAGATATCCTTTTTGTGTGCCTGGATCGATCATGGAACGACAGGAGGTAGTCGGTATCCTCCATGCTAAGCGGGTTATTCTCAGGTCGAGCGTTTATTCACTCGCCATCGCACGAGAAAATGGGTGGTAATAGGGATGCCCAGTCCCAAACTACAAAAAGAAAAGAGCTTACAAATGATCAAACAAAAACTCCCAATGGAGTCATAACATTTACATTTCCTCTTGGGAACTACCACTAGCGTGCTTCACATGGAAGATATTGATAACTGATGGTCGTGAAGTGAATAAGAAGGGTGCATGTCTCAAAATATCATTTACCTCTATTTTAAAATCTTGAGCTCTGGCTCCTATGCAAATCTCTGCTTCCTTCTGTGAAGGGACTATCTATTTACTTTTATGTTGTGTCATCACCTTCTCAAATAAGCGCCAGAACCTGAGAGCACTGCTATCATGTTGATGCATTGTGTATAGCTAATGTTGGGTGCATCATGACTGGATCTTTTCTATCATGAATTACAATGTTTAGTCGCTGCTTAAACTTTGGGGGTGCTCTGCATTTATGTTTTGCGGTCTTAGAAAGGGCTAGTGAAATACCACTATTGTCATATTATATCATAGTTGTTTTGACAATGTGTTGCTATTTGAGATATCTTATTATTGCTCTCTAGTTGTTTATGTCATTGATATGAGTTAATATAATATTTAAGAGTTATTGTCGACATGGTTAGTTATAATATTTGCTGAAAACCTGGGTGCTGTTTAAGCTTATTTAAACCAATAAAGAGGCTAGCCAACCCGCTCCCAGAAGACTCCGCTGATTTGAATCTTCGTTGGCCGTCGGATCTGCATTCTGGCGCTTTTGATCCATCGGATCTTCATAGCGGTTAAAACTAATTTTCACCTCGTAGTCGTTTTCATTGTCCAATGATGGGTGGGTTCGCGTGGCATGCTGGTTGGCTGGGTTGCCTGTTTTTGTGTGCAGGGCGTTTTGCCCAATCCGCACCGCGCGCTCCGCACCCAATCCCTCGTCCTCTTGTCTTACTCCCGCACCAGCCGTCACACATCCCTAGGCCTCCTTGCACTTTGTTCCCCGCCCGCTCGTCCCTCGGTTCTCCTCATCCCTCCTCTGCTCTAGCTGCTACGCCGCCTCTCCCTCCACAACGCGGCCAGCTCGAGCTCCACCTCCTCCATCTCAAGGAGACGACTGCACAAGACGTCCGGCGCCGTCACCATCGTCCTTGGCACAACTGAAGCACGTGATGCTTGCTGCGTCGTCGTCGTCCTTTCTCTCGCTGCCACCACCACCCTGACCGAGCCATCCCCGTGCTCTCGCTGAGCCTTCCCCTCCTGGGTCACTGACCCAGGTGGCGGAGAAGGAGAGGGTGAGCTCGAGGGGCTGGCAAGGGAGGAGGGGGTTGACGGGGTCTGATCTGGTGGCGGCAGATTGGAGCTCGAGCTCGAGGCGGAGACAAGGAAGGTCGGAAAATGAAGAGATGGGATGAAGGTGCTCGAGGCGAAGGACCGCTCATCGGCGAGTTCTAGCTGGAGGCGGCGAGATCCCTCTCCCAATCTCTCATTCTCTTGATTTTCCCTCTCCAAACCTTCATCTCTGTTCTCGCGCGTTGCACACGTCTGCTCCCCCTCACCACAACCAGCGTCGGTAGCCTGCATCCCCCATCAAGCGTGCATCAGCGCTGGATGTGCAAGCTTCAACGACCGCATCAACAACGATGGTGGGCAGGAAAGGAGTGAGATGGCGGTCATGATTTTCAGTCTGAAGTTGCTTTTACGAACTTTCAATCAATGTTAGCACTGAATATATATATAGTATTTCTTCTGCATTGAGCCAGATAGTTTAGCTGATAATTTGTTCGTTCTGCAGTCAAGCAGGGGAAGATAATGGTAACCAAGGCCACCTTTGTTGGTCATGGATTTAGAAGAAAGCCAACAGACTATGAAAAGGTTCTCATGGGACTCACCTTGAACTGAAATCTTTGTTCAACCTTGGTATAATTCTGTGACAGAAACCCCAGGTGGTCCAATATTTTGTTTGTTTCTTTAGTGCCTGTTGTTTTTGGTTTGTTATAACCGAATTTACAGCCTACAATACATGCATTTCTTTTATTCTGTTTTGGTGGGTTCTAAACTATGAAATTAGGAAACATATAGTTTATTAGTTTGACACCTGCTCCAGGATAAATAATGGAAGGAAGAATTCTTACTTCATGGTGACACACATGACTGTCAAACTGCAGAAAATACTTGATTTATGTACTGTATGATTCCCGAGTTCCTTTGCTTTCAAGATTTAAGTGGGGAGAACTTATGAGCTTATAAATGAGTGATTCGGATTTGTCTAATTGAGAACTAGCAAATCATGAAGAGTAAGGGTTTTCTACTCGTATAGACTGGTTGGTCGATTGCATCTTGATACATCATACCTTAAACATCATAACTTCTAATTGGGGGACCAGGTTGATGCCCTGTCTGATGAGAATCTTTTGGGATGCACGGGCATATGCTTCCACCACTATATACAATGAGTACAACATTTAACATGGGCATGATGTTAAATTAGAGTGAATCTAAGGGCCTACTGGGTGCATAATCTGTGGCTAAATTATTTTAGATTTTTTGTGTGTGTGCGAGGAGCAGTTCTACTACCTCTTCATGGTTCGTCATTTACATATTAGTTGGATGATATCTCTTTATTCTGTTGTTGTGACTGACCAGCTGCTTACTTATATGGATAACTTGAACTGAAAGCAAGAGTAGAAGCCCATGAGATGAGACACAAGGAAAATATGCATGTTATTTTCAATTCTAATGTTTCAGTTCCATATTCTCCTACTTGACTGGATATGTGATGTATATACTGATTTCCTGCTACTATTTGAGTTATAACACTTTTTATGTTTCTCTGGCAGAAAATGGCACAATCATGATTCAGTTTGGTCAGCAAGTACCTAATTACAAGTCATCAGCTAGCGATTCTTCCCAAGAAGTGTTCGGAATGAGAAATGAAGCTTTAATGAGAAGAATATTGATGTTGTACAATAGCCGTAAGATCACAAGAGATTGACCTTTTGGGTGGTCTAATACTTCCTATATGGGCACATAGAAAAGCCACTACGCAAGTAGTTCAGTCTTTTCTTTAAAAACTGCTTTCTCTTACTACACAACCAGGCTCAATTCATATGTATGTAAATTTTACATCATACTTCTTCCATTCCCAAAACAAGGGTATTATTTCTCCCCTTCCCTAATCAGTGTTTCAGACCTTTTTTGAGTTGAGAATCTCACCTACAGCACATCAATTGTCTGTAAATAAATGTAACATGAATCACTCTCCAAAATCCTTGAAACTTGAGCTTCGATGAATATGAAGGTCTTTGTGTTGGCATACACTCCTTTATTCCAAATGGTGCTGATATAAAAACACCATCAGGGATTCCATGTGTACCATGTATGTCCATAAAAACAGCATTGATATATCAGCACACTAATGTGCTGATCTAAAAACATTTTTTTCTAAGTGACGGTTTCGAGTCGGCAAAAATATAGTGTATGTCCATAATGTGATGGCAACTGAGTATCCATGTGTACAGGGAAGGCATCAGTCTATATCGAAAAACACCAGCAATTTTATCCTAATTGTTAATGAAATTGTTGTTTATTGCTTCATATTGCCAATTGCACCTGCTTACATATATCCTTAAGTTTACTACCTCCTGTCCTTAGAAGCATCAGTTTGTCCTTATTTTTTGTATGCTCTGTTTCATCTAAATTGCGTACATCCATTTCCAACAGAACTAGGGGAGTCCGTATAAATTAGATATGTTCCTTTTCTTCTCAACAGGTGTCTATTATGAGTACTGCAATTTAGACATGATTAAGAATGGTACTGGAGTTTGCCTATCTATCATGGTTTTTTAGTTCTGCTTAGTTGATGGCCTCACGTAATGTGCCTCCATGGATGGAGCTCTCCGGGTCTGCCTTGTTGAATGTTCTACCATGGATGGAGCTTTTACTGATACCCTTTCTGAATAGCTGATATTTATTGTACCTCATTTTCGCTCCTAGTTGGCGGGGAACCCCTCCTGGTCGAGCCCCTAGCCCCCCACCTTGGCAACTGCCTGGAGAGGTGGATAGCTCGAGGACAACTCCCAATGTGCCGAGGAGATGGGAACATGTGAGCTTCTTTGTTTCTTTCTTCCTTCTTTCCTCATCTTCCCAACCTACAATTTGTTTTCTAATTTCTCTACAAGTTTTTCACGGGGTATTTTAGGCTATAGCTTGATTTGGCACTATCGTGAAGTGGGGTAATTTTCCATATTGATATGGTTGGTATGCACATCCCACTAAGAAGCAAGGCGCAATAAAAGCTCATTCTCCATTTTGCAAAGGTTCCTTTTAGTAACTGATGCGTCCATGTTGATGCAGCTACAACTATGGTAATGTAGTTTATACTGCAGGGTCCATGATGCCTTTCTAAGTAATTTTACCGCAGATATTGTAGGGTGTTGTGTCGCTTAGCAAACTTGACTCCAGTATATGAAACTTTCAGAGTTCTAATTCGTCTGTGTTATAACAGATTTGGTTTGATCAATTCAAATTTCTTATTAAGGCATGTATACACAAATTGCAGGGTGTATTAGCGCTTAGGAAACTTGCTTTTAGTATGCATTATTTTCAAGCTTCAAGGCGTATTATTATTCATTTTTATGTTAGTTGTCTGTACTTGGCCTACATTTTTGTTTTCAAATAGTTCTGCCTCTCAATTTGATATTTCTATTTGCTTTTGCTTAGTAATATGATGTATTGTTTTCTTGCTCTAGGCCTACTTGTGTTCAAGGTTTAATTGATTGTGTTTCTTAAGGGTGTTTTTTAATGGCATCAACATGTGGCACTAATTCCATTCTGCATTGTACTGTGATTTTTCCAAGCAACACCATTATGCCAAAATTTTGCTCCATTTTAAGTTTCACTTGGATCACCAGCCTACTTTTTCTCACCTCATCATCATGGCCTTTCTTAAGGGTGTTCAGGAATTTTTGTCCTTCTGTAAATTAGTGGCATTAAATTAGTGGTCTTCTATTCGTGTTGCGAAACCCAATATGGCATCTCACCATTCCCCATGATCCACATGTTAACTGTGGATTTATTTAATGATAATAGGATATCAATTGCCTTTTCTTCAGGATAAGCTGACACCTAATAAGGATTAGGAGAACAACAGGTATGCTAAGAGACAACCTTTTGGGGTTAAGGATATAAACAACAACAGGGCTTATGAGGCCGAAGAGAGCTCGGGTGGCGTCTTTTGGTTCTTGAAGACCTGCACGTTCCTGGTGGAGTGGAGCAAAATAATTTGGAGGCCTTAAAGCTACTGCACTTCATCTAGTTAGGATCAATTCTTTGTTTCAGTTTGAAATATTCCCCAGTTCCTCCTATTTGATTGATTCATCTGATGGACATTTTGTCAGGCAAATAAACAAAAGGCATATGTATTGTTATGAGTGAAGCCATCCATACTCCCATGTGGGATTCAAGAAATAGAGAAATGTTATTGTTCTTCTACTAATTGTTTGCTTAGCCAAATGTACTGTAAATGATTTATTATTTTTCAAGGTATAGATAAATGTTATTGTTCTTCATTGTAGTGGATGATATCTATCCGAATTATTGAGGTGATGGAAGTACTACTGAGGAGTTTTGTCTTTGACTGAATGAAGTTGTCAAGGAAGAAGGAATATGTGTTCAGGAAGAAAGGATAAATAAGTCGCTTGATTCATGGGCTGAACTAGCTGCCATACGACTGCTTGGAAATAATGTGTCTAAGAGACACATGAATACCTTTTTTTTCAAACACACAAAAACAAAGTTGATAGACACACTACTCTTTGAAATATGTTTTTTGATACATATTCCATAATAGGCATATCTACACCTAGGAGCCAAAACACCACTCTCCTTAACTGGTTTTATACATGGTGTTTACTATACATATATTCTTAGGCAAAAAAGATATGTACTTCTTTTATATAGAAGGGTCTAAATTCTTACCGTGCGTAATTGCTCAAACATGAGATTACTAAAATTACATATATTTTCAACGTGATGTGGTTTTGAATAAGACTCTACGCTACCAAAGTAAAATGTGCATGTACATCTTATTGTAGACAACAAACCTATTTTTTTATTAAAGGGGGTTAAAATTATTACTGTATGTGCATTCTCACACCTAAAACAACTAATACATGTTTTTTTTACAATGTGCACATGTATTCAAAAAAAGATACATGTATTTTCAGCGGCATGATTTTGAATGGGACTTTGTGCTACCAACTTAGAATATGTATATGCACTTCATTATAGACAACAAAATATAGTTGTTTCGTACTAAAGGGCATTAGATTTGTTACATAGATTTTGTTTCAAATAGAACTCTATGCTACAAGCCCCTGTTTTCCCCAACTAAGAGAGATTAAATTTGTTGCCATATGTGCTTTCACATAACAAAATCAACTAAACCATGGATTTCTTTTCATCGCAATCATGGAATTAGCAAGTCTCTGCGCCATTTGGCACAACGGGTCCATATGTGCTTTCAGTTTATCAACTAAACTGCTTCAGGACAAGCAAAGGTTTAAGCTTGGGGGAGTTGATACGTCTCCAACGTATCTACTTTTCCTAACGCTTTTCCTCTTGTTTTGGACTCTAATTTGCATGATTTGAATGAAACTAACCCCGGACTGACGCTGTTTTCAGCAAAACTACCATGGTGTTATTTTTGTGCAGAAATAAAAGTTCTTGTAATGGAACGAAACTTTGCGAGGAATTTTTATATCAAATAAGAGAATTTCTGGGACCAGGAAGGACCTGAGGGGGGCACCTAGGTGGGCACAACCCACCAGGGTGCACCCAGGTGGGTGCTGCCCACCTGGTGGCCCTTCTGACCCTCAAACCGACGCTATAAAATCCCATATTTCTAGAAAAAATCTGGGAGAAAGAATTATCGCGTTTCACGAGACGGAGCCACCGCCAAGCCCTGTTCTTCCTCGAGAGGGAAGATCTGGAGTCCGTTTGGGGCTTCGGAGAGGGGGATCTTTGATCTTCGTCATCACCAACCCATCTCCACCGCCAATTCCATGATGCTCCCCACCGGGAGTGAGTAATTCCTTCATAGGCTCACTGGTCGGTGAGGAGTTGGATGAGATTCATCATGTAATCGAGTTAGTTTTTTTAGGGATTGATCCCTAGTATCCACTATGTTCTGAGATTGATGTTTCTATGACTTTGCCATGCTTAATGCTTGTCACTTTTGGCCCGGGTGCCATGATTTCAGATCTGAACCGTTTATGTTATCACCATTATACCCATGTTCTAGATCTAATCTGTTGGCGTCCTGGATATGGGGGTATCTAGCCCTGCCTGCCTGTGGCCCACCACGTGGCTCCATCAACAGCCTGGTACGGCCCAGCTTCAGCATCAGCAACACAAGACCCTTGTGAGGGGCCAAGCCTCACGAGGCGGACGATGCCAAGACCCCCGAGGGGATCGGCCTCCTCGGGCCGGCTCCCGAGGCGCGGAGAGTTCTATGCAAGGTTTACCTCACGAGGCTCAGCTGACGTGAGCCATGACGACCAAGGCCAGGTGGGCACCAGGCAGGCGCAGAGCGCAGGTTTCCTCTTCGGTGCAAAGGAGGCAAGCCACAGGCGCGGAGTCCCGAGGAATCAGCCAAAGGTTTCCATTTCGGTGCAACGAGACCAAGACCGCCAGGACGGCAGGATGGAGGTCACCAACGAGCCCACCGCGGCGTCACGACCAGAGGCTTTTCGCAGGCGAAGACTACTTTTGTCAGGATAAGCTGTACTACTTGTCCCCTTTCAAACCCGACCGTTGTGGGATCCCTTCCTGCCAACATTTGGGAAGAGGACCAAGGCCACTATAAATAGGACTAGCCACCACCATAGAAAGGGGGCAGGTTGAACTGGAACACACCACACCAGCTCAAGAACACCTCACCTCCTGAGGCTAGTTCATGCACTATACTAGTTCATCCTCAGCCCTTCGGGGCTATCCACCAAAACGCTGGAGTAGGGTATTACACCGCAAGGTGGCCCGAACCAGGATAAACTGATGTGTCTCTTTGTCTCTTTGAGCTTGATGCACTAGGCTTAGAAGGATCGCGAGTAGGCAGGCTAGGTAGGTTGAGATCTCCGCATGCACCCCAGAGTTTGAACCTTTCAAGGGTTTGCGGATCCCTTAATCCGACATTTGGCACGCCAAGTAGGGGTGCGTCAGATCTTCTCTGCCGTCGACCAGTTCTCCGCCACTCCACCGATGCCATGGCCGACACCCCGAGGGCGCACGTCGAGCACTGGGTCGTCCAGGCCTCCACGGCAGCGCCCACCGACGAGGAAGACCTCCACTCCACTCTGCTCACGGCCCGCACTCCACCAGGGGCGACCGGCCATGGAGGGCGCGTGGCGCAACCTTTTCCACTGGCACCACACTGCAGCCGTGCAGCACGCACGATCTGCGAACTACGCTGCAGCGACCGCTCCGCACACGCGCCGGGAACAAGCAAACATGCGGGCAACGGTCATCGTGGCCCGAGAGCTCTTACGATACAGGTTGCTGGAAAGTGGCCACGACGCCCTGTTGGAACGGGTCGCTGAGCTGCTGGATGCGGCGTGCAGGGGGGCGGCGCTGTTCTGCACCCCACGTCGCAGGCGGTGGTGGGAGTGCGCGCTCACCCCCGACACAACTGCGCGCCCCCTCCCAGGCCCCCTGGAGAGCCTCTCGACACCGACCAGCCCCGTGGAGTAGCCCGCGCCACTCCTAACGTGCCATCTCGCTGCGGGGCTGCTCCAGGCGACATCACCAGGGCCGCGCTGGAGTATCGGCCCCTGGCCGGCAGGACCAGAGGGCAACTAAAGAAGGCGGGAACGTGAGGCAGCCGGGCGGCGCTCCTGGAGCGAACAGCCCGGAGGCCTACGTCCCCATTGCGATAGATCCAAGGCACGCGCGGGGAGAGGGCCCCAGCCGATCCCCCACGCCAGGCTGGGCACTGGACATACACGAGGCCGAGCTTTCCTTCGAGCCGCCACCAAGCCCCGCCAACATCTCCAACGGCGACAGCCTCTGGCTTCAGCTAATGTCGCAGGAGCGTGCTTACGCTGACCATGGATCGCAGGTGAACCAGGGTGCGGCTGCCACCAGGACTCTCAGGCCGACGGATCCCCCACAGGAGCACGAAGGACGTTGGGAGCAGCGCGGGGGAAGCCCGACGGCAGGGCCATCCTCACGCTGCACGGAGCAGGGCCCTGCCTGGAGGTAGGTTCCCCGCTGGGGAAGGCGCTGAGGGAGTCCTGGATTAAGGGGTCCTCGGACAGCCGGACTATATACTTTGGCCAGACTGTTGGACTATGAATGTACAAGATTGAAGACTTCGTCCCGTGTCCGGATGGGACTCTCCTTTGCGTGGAAGGCAAACTTGGATATTCTGATATGTAGATTTCCTTCTCTATAACCGACTCTGTGTAACCCTAGCCTCCTCCAGTGTCTATATAAACCAAAGGGTTTAGTCCGTAGGACAACAACAATCATAATCATAGGCTAGCTTCTAGGGTTTAGCCTCCACGATCTTGTGGTAGATCAACTCCTGTAATACTCATATCATCAAGATCAATCAAGCAGGAAGTAGGGTATTACCTCCATCGAGAGGGCCCGAACCCGGGTAAAACATCGTGTCCCCTGCCTCCTGTTACCATTAGCCTTAGACGCACAGTTCGGGACCCCCTACCCGAGATCCGCCAGTTTTGACACCGACATTGATGCTTTCATTGAGAGTTCCACTGTGCCGTAGCTGTAAGGCTTGATGGCTCCTTTGATCATCTTCAACGATGCGGACAAGGGGGAGGTTTTCCTTCCCGGACAGATCTTCGTATTCAGCGGCTTCGTACGACGGGCCAACTCGCTTGGCCATCTGGAGCAGATCTATAGCTACGCCCCTGGCCATCAGGTCAGGTTTGGAAGCTTAAACTATACTATCGACATCCGCGGAGACTTGATCTTCGACGGATTTGAGCCCATGACAGGTGCGTTGAACGGTCACGACGGGCATGACCTTGATCTGCCGTCAGACAGTATTCGGGAGATCGCGCCTGCGGGGGCACCGGGAATCAATCTAGAGCAGATCGTGCCTTCTGAGGGCGGGTGGATGGACCCCGTCACGGAAGCCGCACACTCATCGGCATCAGAGCCGAACACTGATCCCACCTCCTGTGAGGGTGGTGTCATCGGACCCTCGGACTCGTCTCCGACTGCAGGATCCGAACCGCGTGCGCCCGTGCCTATCTAATCGGATTGGGCACCCGTCATGGAGTTCACCGCCGAGGATATTTTTCAGCTCTCTCCCTTACACTACAAAAAAAAGACACATCCGTGACATTTTGGGCTGAACAAAAAAAAATTCTGTCATACATATGACACTTCTATGACGATAATTGTGACAGAACCCGGTATCATCATAGATGTGGTGGGATCCTACTTCTATGACAAAAAATCATGACAGAAAATGGGATTTTCGTCCTGGGCAGGCCGGAGACGCAGCTGCATGACATTCTTTGGGCCGTCCATGACGGAAAAAACCGTGGTAGAAGCAAGGGGGAGGAAAATTTCGGGGAGTTCTCGGTTACGGTGGGAGGTCAGGGCCGAGAGATGCGCGTTTCTCTCATACAAGTACGTGTGTGTGTGCGAGGCATTGGCTCTAACTGAACCCTAGTGAGGCGTTGGGCTCTAACTAAACCCGAGCGATTGCACTGCAGGCTATGCGTTACTGAACCCGAGCGATTGATCGATGGCTGTTAACTAAACCCGATCGAGCGATTCCTTCGCTACTGCTGCTAACTGAAGCCGATCGATTGGATGAACAGTGAGTGT
>NC_041389.1:280411368-280429475 GCF_002162155.2 Triticum dicoccoides
ATGAATAGTGAGCGGTGGCGTTGCCTCTGGATTAACAGGACCCCATGGTGTGGAGGGTTTGATGAACAGTAGACGGTGGAGGGTGGTTGAACAGGACCCCGTGGTGTGGAGGGCTGGATGAACAGTAGACGCTGAAGGGGTTCCCGTGGAGGGGTGGTTGAACATGAGCTGGTGGAGTAGCGCGCGGTGGAGGCTAGATGTACAGGAGCCCGTGGAGGCTGGAGGAGGTCGATGGTAGCCCGTGGAGGCTGGAGGAGGTCGACGGTGGAGATGAACAATATCCCATGGAGTCCCGTTTTGCGGTACGCCACACCCCTCCCGATGAACAGCGAGGGAGTTCCGGACTAGGGGGTGTCCGGATAGCCGAACTATCATCATCGGCCGGACTCCAAGACTATGAAGATACAAGATTGAAGACTTCGTCCCGTGTCCGGATGGGACTTTCCTTGGCGTGGAAGGCAAGCTTGGCGATACGGATATGTAGATTTCCTACCATTGTAACCGACTCTGTGTAACCCTAGCCCTCTCCGATGTCTATATAAACCGGATGGCTTTAGTCCGTAGGACGAACAACAATCATACCATAGGCTAGCTTCTAGGGTTTAGCCTCCTTGATCTCGTGGTAGATCCACTCTTGTAACACACATCATCAATATTAATCAAGCAGGACGTAGGGTTTTACCTCCATCAAGAGGGCCCGAACCTGGGTAAAACATCGTGCCCCTTGTCTCCTGTTACCATCCGCCTAGACGCACAGTTTGGGACCCCCTACCCGAGATCCGCCGGTTTTGACACCGATATTGGTGCTTTCATTGAGAGTTCCTCTCTGTCGTCACCGATAGGCTCGATGGCTTCTTCGATCGTCATCAACGACGCAGTCCAGGGTGAGACCTTTCTCCCCGGACAGATCTTCGTATTCGGCGGCTTTGCACTGCGGGCCAATTCGCTTGGCCATCTGGAGCAGATCGAAAGCTACGCCCCTGGCCGTCAGGTCAGATTTGGAAGTTTAAACTTCACGGCTGACATCCGCGGGGACTTGATCCTCGATGGATTCGAGCCACAGCCGAGCGTGCCGCACTGTCACGGCGAACATGATTTAGCTCTGCAGCCGGACAGTACCCTGGAGGCCGCACTCGAACTCGCTCCGATCTTCAATTCGGAGCCGGCTGCGCAGATCGAGGACGGATGGCTAGACACCGCCTCGAGGCCTGCAACCTCTACGGCGATAGAGCCGAACCCTGACCTTGTCCCTCATAAAGCTCGTGACTCCGAGGCGCCGGACTCCTTGCCGGACTCCGAACCTCCCGCGCCCCCTCCGATCGAATCCGATTGGGCGCCGATCATGGAGTTCACCGCAGCGGACATCTTTCAATACTCACCTTTTGGCGACATCTTGAGTTCGCTAAAACGTTTCTCGTTATCAGGAGAGCCCTGGCCGGACTGCGGTCAGGACAGTTGGGATGCGGACGACGAAGAAATTCAAAGCCCACCCACCACCCACTTGGTAGCCGCTGTCGACGATCTAACCGATATGCTAGACTACGACTCCGAAGACATCGACGGTATGGACGACGATGCCGAAGGCGAACAAGAACCAGCGCCTACCAGGCACTGGAAAGCCACCTCATCATATGACATATACATGATGGATATCCCAAAGGATGGGAATGGCGAAGGAACAGAGGAGGATGACCCCTCCAAGAAACAGCCCAAGCGCTGACGTTAGCGGCGCCGCTCTAAATCCCGCCACAGCAAGAATGAAGATTCCGGCACCGGAGATAACAATACACCGGACAGTGCCGAAGACAACCCACTCCAGCAAGATCCAGCGCAGGAGGATGGAGACGCCAGCCCTCATGAGAGAGCGGCAGAAGAAGAGGTAGAGGATTATATGCCTCCATCCGGAGACGAAGCAAGCCTCGACGATGATGAATTCGTCGTGCCTGAGGATCCCGTCAAACAAGATCGTTTTAAACGCAGGCTTATGGCCATGGCAAACAGCCTCAAGAAAAAGCAGCAACAACTTAGAGCTGATCAAGATCTGCTAGCCGACAGATGGACTGAAGTCCTCGCGGCCGAAGGGCATGAGCTCGAACGCCCCTCCAAAAGCTACCCTAAACACAAGCTGCTCCCCCGCTTAGAGGAGGAAGCGTACGAACCTGCATCACCAGGAGATAATACGGCTAACCGACCACCCCGTGGTCGCGACAGAGAGGCCTCTAGGCCCTTCAATAGACCCGTACCCCGGCATCGCTCGAAAAGCACAAGGCCACAAGGGAATGCTCCGGACTTGCGAGATATATTGGAGGATAAGGCAAGACAATCAAGATCGATCTACGGATCGCGTGGGCGCCCCACGGTACATGACGACAACCGTTGCGCCGGACACAGTAAGTCCGGCCGGGCCGAACAGAACAGACAAAGCTCTTCTGAGCTCCGTCATGATATCGCCCAGTACAGAGGCGCCGCACACCCACTATGCTTCACAGATGAAGTAATGGATCATCAAATCCCCGAAGGGTTTAAACCCGTGAATATCGAATCTTATGATGGCACAACAGACCCCGCGGTTTGGATCGAAGACTATCTTCTTCACATCCACATGGCCCGTGGTGACGATCTTCACGCCATCAAATATCTCCCCCTCAAGCTTAAAGGACCAGCCCGGCATTGGCTTAACAGCCTGCCAGCAGAGTCAATTGGGAGTTGGGAAGACCTGGAAGCCGCATTCCTCGATAACTTCCAAGGCACGTATGTGCGACCACCAGACGCTGATGACCTAAGCCACATAATTCAGCAGCCAGATGAATCGGCCAGACAATTCTGGACACGGTTCTTAACCAAGAAAAACCAAATCGTCGACTGTCCGGATGCGGAGGCTCTCGCAGCCTTCAAGCATAACATCCGCGACGAGTGGCTTGCCCGGCACCTGGGACAGGAAAAGCCGAAATCCATGGCAGCCCTTACATCACTCATGACCCGCTTTTGCGCGGGTGAGGACAGCTGGCTAGCACACAGCAACAACCTCAGCAAAAATTCTAGCAGTCCGGATTTCAAGGACTAGAATGGTAGGTCGCGTCGTAACAAAAGCAAACGCTGCATCAACGACGACAATAGTGAAGATACGGCAGTCAATGCCGGATTCAGAGGCTCTAAACCCGGTCAGCGGAAAAAGTCATTCAAAAGAACTGCTCCGGGTCCATCCAATTTGGACCGAATACTCGACCGCTTGTGCCAGATACATGGCACCCCCGAAAAGCCAGCTAACCACACCAATAGGGACTGTTGGGTATTCAAGCAGGCAGGCAAGTTAATTGCCGAAAACAATGACAAGGGGCTGCATAGCGATGACGAGGAAGAGACCCGGCCGCCGAACAATAGAGGACAGAAGGGTTTCCCCCCACAGGTGCGGACGATGAACATGATATACGCAACGCACATACCCAAAAGGGAGCGGAAGCGTGCACTCAGGGATGTATACACGATGGAGCCAGTCGCCTCGAAGTTCAATCCATGGTCCTCCTGCCCGATCACTTTTGACCGAAGGGACCACCCCACTAGCATCCGCCACGGCGGATTCTCCGCATTGGTCCTAGACCCAATCGTCGATGGATTTCACCTCACCAGAGTCCTGATGGACGGCGGCAGCAGCCTGAACCTGCTTTATCAGGATACAGTGCGCAAAATGGGCATAGATCCCTCAAGGATTAAACCTACCAACACGACCTTTAAAGGCGTCATACCAGGTGTAGAAGCCAATTGTACAGGCTCAGTTACACTGGAAGTGGTCTTCGGATCCCCGGATAACTTCCACAGCGAGGAGTTAATGTTCGACATAGTCCCGTTCCGCAGCGGCTATCATGCCTTGCTCGGACGTACCGCATTCGCAAAGTTCAACGCGGTGCCGCACTATGCATACCTCAAGCTCAAGATGCCAGGCCCTAGAGGAGTCATCACAGTCAACGGAAACACTAAACGTTCTCTCCGAACGGAGGAACATACAGCGGCTCTCGCGGCAGAAGTACAATGCAGCCTCTTAAGGCAATTCTCGAGTCCGGCCGTTAAGCGGCCGGACATAGCTAAGCGCGCCTGGAGTAACCTACAACAAGACCACCTGGCATGTTCCGGGCACGCATAGCAGTGCGGCCCCAACCCCAGCCCCTGCAAAACGTCCAAACAGGTCCTTCGCGTACACTATTACGCTCTGAAGATACCATGAACAGCACCTTCTAGACATCTTCGTATGTAGTGTCGAAGAGCCCGCTCAGGGTCTGGTGCTGCGCTGGATCAAACTCCCACATGTTGAAGCCCCGTCGTTGGCACGGGAGAATCCGGCGGATGAACATGACCTGGACTACGTTGACAAGCTTGAGCTTCTTGTCCACCAGCTTCTGGATACAGGCTTGGAGTCCGGTCAACTCCTCCGAATCCCCCCAGATCCGGCCACTCTCTTTCCAGGAGGCAAGCCGTGTAGGGATGCCGGATCTGAATTCGGGGGCCGCTACCCAATCAGGGTCACGCGGCTCGGTGATGTAGAACCACCCCGATTGCCACCCCTTGATGGTTTCTACGAAAGTGCCCTCCAGCCACGTAACGTGGGACATCCTGCCCACCATGGCGCCTCCGCACTCCGCTTGACTGCCCTTCACAACCTTCGACTTGACACTGAAGGTCTTGAGCCACAAGCCAAAGTGGGGCTGGATGCAGAGGAAGGCCTCGCACACGACAATAAACGCCGAGATGTTGAGGATGAAATTCGGGGCCAGATTGTGGAAATCTAGGACGTAGTAGAACATGAGCCCCCGGACAAAGGGATGAAGTGGGAAGCCCAGTCCGCGGAGGAAATGGGGGAGAAATACTACCCTCTCATGGGGCCTGGGGGTGGGGATGAGCTCTCCCTCGTCGAGGAGCCAATGCGCGATGTCGTTGGACAAGTATCCGGCGTCGCGCAGCTTCTGGATCTGCCACTCCGTGACGGAGGAGGCCATCCACTTGCCTCCCGCTCCGGACATAGTTGGAGAAGGTTGAGGTGAGAAGTGCGGACTTGGGCGCTGGATCTCGAGTTCGCGGAGATGGATAAGCCAAGGAGGAAGAAGGCGCAGGTAAAAGGAGTGGATCTTTATCCTCTTATATGGGCGAATAAAAACATGTGTCCCCACCGGCCTGGTAAAACTCGCTTATCTCCCAAGCGTCACAATCAATGGCGCGGTTGGGTTACCCACGTCCATATTGATGGGAATCCCGGAATAAGGGGAACACGATCTCTGCTTCGACAAGACGTGCCAAGGAAACCGCCTCACTAAATGCGCGGAGGTGGAACAATAAAAACAATTCGAGTAAAGGCTTGGTAATGGTGTGACGTCACGCCACAAAATACGTCAGCAGATTGAACTTGTGTGATATTATTCTCTCTACGGTGGTATGTGGAATTTATTTTGCAGAGCCGGACACTATCCTGGTGTTCACAATCTTCAATAAGTTATTCGGAGGAAGAACCCGCCTTGCAATGCCGAAGACAACATACGCGCCGGACTCGTCGTCATTGAAGCCTGGTTCAGGGGCTACTGAGGGAGTTCCGGACTAGGGGGTGTCCGGATAGCCGAACTATCATCATCGGCCGGACTCCAAGACTATGAAGATACAAGATTGAAGACTTCGTCCCTTGTCCGGATGGGACTTTCCTTGGCGTGGAAGGCAAGCTTGGCGATACGGATATGTAGATTTCCTACCATCGTAACCGACTCTGTGTAACCCTAGCCCTCTCCGGTGTCTATATAAACCGGATGGCTTTAGTCCGTAGGACGAACAACAATCATACCATAGGCTAGCTTCTAGGGTTTATCCTCCTTGATCTCGTGGTAGATCCACTCTTGTAACACACATCATCAATATTAATCAAGCAGGACGTAGGGTTTTACCTCCATCAAGAGGGCCCGAACCTGGGTAAAACATCGTGCCCCTTGTCTCCTGTTACCATCCGCCTAGGCGCACAGTTCAGGACCCCCTACCCGAGATCCGCCGGTTTTGAGACCGACAAACAGGACCCCCGTTTCGACCGTAGCGCTCCAACACAAGTCTGTTTCGTCCATTTTGCGGTACGCCACACCCCTCCAGATCAACATGAACCCCGTTTCGACCGTAGGAGGTCCGTTTCCTCCATTTTGCGGTACGCCACACCCCTCCCGATCAACAGGACCCCCGTTTCGACCGTAGGAGGTCCGTTTCCTCCGTTTTGCGGTACGCCAGACCCCTCCCGATCAACAGGACCCCGTTTCGAACGTGGCCGGTCGAACACAAGGCCGTTTCCTCCATTCTGTGGTACACCAGGCCTCGTTTCCATCGCCTGTTCCGTCCAAGCCGGTTGGCTCCCACGCGTTCCGTCGCCTCACGATGAACACGACACATTCCGTTGCCTCCCCATGAACACAACGCATTCTGTTGCCTCCCCATGAACACGACGCATTCCGTTGCCTCCCCATGAACACGAGCCCTGGACGTACATATGCGCGAGTAGGCGTTCGATACCCCGCCCGTATGTACACATACTTGGCCGTATTTTCTTTCTTGCACCCTCGCCGCTATACGTACGTGTACATGCTACGTGCGCACCTCTACTACGACACGTGCGCGCCTCTACTACGACACGTGCGTGCCTCTACATCGACCAGTATGTATGTACACATTCGCGACCAGGATGACAACGCTACGTACGCTTCGACCAGGTGGGTCCCGACTGTCAGGCACTTCCTTGCCTGCGAAGATGTAGCTGGTGGGTCCCAACAGTCAGGGAGGCGAATCGTTTTGGTTTTTTTGCCCAGAAGCACTTCCTTGCATGCGAAGGTGTAGCTGCTGGGTCCCAGTAGTCAGGGGGCAAATCATTTTTTTTGCCCGGACGCACTTCCTTGCATGCGAAGGTGTAGCTGGTGGGTCCCAGCAGTCGGGGGCGAATCATTTTTTCGTACGCACTTCCTTGCGTGCGAAGATGTAGCTGGTGGGTCCCAGCAGTCAGGGGGGCGAATCATTTTTTTCCTCGGACGCACTTCCTTGCGTGTGAAGATGTAGCTCGTGGGTCCCAGCAATCAAGGGGCGAATCATTTTTTCGCGAAATACGGTGGCCCGTCCGGTGGGTCCCCGCTGTCAGGTGGAGGAATAATTATTTTGCGCGTAATAAGGAGGCACTTCCTTGCGGCTGCCGTGGACCCAGCTGTCAGCCTCTCCACGTACAATCTACGTCCGATGGAAGTTGTTCCTTGACCATGTTGACCACGCCGCGCCGAGAGCACCACGGCGGTGGACGACAGCAAGGCCTAGGAAGGGGACGACGCGGAGCCGGGGAAGACGCGTGAGTGGATGCACACGCGGAGAGGAGTACGAGGGTTCACTGGTTCGGCTGCGTTGCCGTCGCCGCAGAATAACAGGGGGTGTTGGTGAGTGGAGGGATGGCCTGGCCAGCAGTGGGAGTAGTAGGGGGCGGTGAGGCCTCCGCGGCAGCACAGCCAGCCGCGGGAGGCAGGAGCAGGCGGCACGACCGGCGCTGCTTTGGGCGGCTGGAGCAAGAAGACCAGAGGTTGAACAAGCACGACGGCCGTTGGATGGACATCGTACGGTCACTGCAGCTAGAATCGTTTATATTGACTAAGTTGACAAAGCCCTTGGTACGTCAACTTAGTAGGCCCATAGGTCAGCTTCTGAAACGGTGCGCCCCAAATGTCAGGGGGAGGAATCATTTTTTGGGCGGGTGAAGCTAGAATATCCGAGATTGAAGAAGAAGCACGACATCGGTTGGATGGACATCCACGGCCACTGCTGCTAGAACCGTGTGTTGACTATAAGTTGACAAAGCCTTGCATACGCGTCAACTCTGTTTTTTTAGGGGACGCGTCAACTTAGTAAGGTCTGAAGTGTGTGGCAGAGAACTTATAGCCCATTTGAGATTTGTAAGAATGTGTAGCCCATTTTTGAATTCTAATGGAATTTACTACAACCCATTCACAGTTTGTTAAAAGTACAGCCATTTCAACCAACCGTTCAAAATAGAATTCGATAAAATTTCCCACATTTTGTTGGGGTCCGAATATTTTTATCCTGAAATTTCTAGTCAGATTAAATACAATTTCAATATAAATTTATATTACATAAAAATCCAATGAAACATTGCGCTCGCAAAAATTAATGAAATTAAAATTTTCAATATCCAAAAATAATATTTTATAAAGTAATCACTGTATGGTGCATTTTTTATAGTTACTACCCAGTTTTTATAATTACATTCCATTTATTATTTCTTAAAGCCCATTTTCTTGTTAATCCTAATGCATCCCTCCTAGGAAAGATTTGCAGCCCAGCTTGGCGGAGAATAACAACTTGACCTTGCCTGGGTATTCCTAAAAAAGTATAGCTGCCTAGCCATTTTCAGCTTGAAAAAATTTAATATCTGGGCTGGATATCTGGCCTAGGCTAGACGGGCCACAGCCCGCCCATTTAATACCTGCAGCAATGTTTTCGTTGTTGTTCAGAGGAGAAAAATTAATATCTGGGCTAAACATAGAAAAACTCTGCAGTGCTCACACCTCAAAAACACAAATACTGCTCGAGCTGCTTGGTCCCAGCTGTCGGCCGCTTCTTGTGCAATTCTCTTGTTTATTGACTACTCCCTCCTTTCCGATTTATAATGCTCAATTCAAAAATCTCACCAATCAAGGTAGATGGCGAGTGGTGGAATACTTTTTGTAGTTTTGCAAAAGCACCTAATTAATGCTCTTGTTATCCTCAAAAAATTATGTTTATCAATGCATTAATTGCAATACATGCATGCATAAAGTACATGCATTGGTCAATTTTCTCTTAATACTTGCATGCAATGATTTAATGCACCTTGGAATCTGAACATGTGATGGAAAACAACAAAATTGAGCCTTATAAAATGGAAAAACTAAAATTTTGAGATAAACCCTATAAACCGGAAAGGAGGGAGTACATAGGTTGACAATGGTGTGGGACCGTGATGTCAGGAAACCAGGAGGAAGCAAAATAAATTTTATATATGTATATATATATATATATATATATATATATATATAATAAGGAGGCACTTGCGTACGTGAGGCTATGGACCTCGTGGGTCCCCATTGTCATCCTATCCAAGTAAAGTCATCTCCTCGCCCGCGCGCGCTTTTCGCCCGAAACAGTCAGCGTCGGCCGCCCCGCTTCCCGGTGCAAGCGATTGCTCCGCCTTCAAATGACCCAAGTGTCGTCCGTCCATCCATCTGCCGCACACATTAATGATACGCGGTTGCCGAGGTGGCTACTCCGGCGCCACACGTCCGTCCCTCCGCCCGCCTACCATTGCTATATAAACTGTTGCGCCGGCCATAGCCGCAGTCATCCGCATTTGTTCCCTTTCTCCTGTCCACACCACTACTGCCCACCATGGCTTCCTCGCGCTCCAGTGCTCTTCGGGACGGGCGGACGACGGACCACAAGGAGATGGCAGCCATTGCTGCCGACCGGCTGGCCGGCAGGCAGCCGGAGGACGACAACGTCCCAATGGAGAACATGGTAGTCGACGATCCGGCGCCAACCCCCTCCTCTGCGCCATCCTCGTCGGTGCATTGCACCATGACCATCAGCGAGGCCCGTGCCCAATATATGGACATGGTGAGGCAGATGCGTGAGGAGCAGTTCCGGGAGGCGCAGGTCGACACCGCCTACAACCACCATCTCCTCCAGGGGCACCTGCAAGCGGAGGAGTAGATCGCCGCAGAGCGGGCGAAGCAGGAGGCGCTGCTCGACTCGTACCGCTCCGCCCGCAAGGGCCGACTCGAGCGCTGGCGGTACTGCATGCGGGTGGCGGAGGCTGCGGCCGTCTACAAAGAGGCTAGCAAAGAGGGCGATGAAGCGGGCGAGGCGCTGTTTGGCGAGACCGAGGACGAGGCAGAGGACAATACCGGCTCCGACAAGTCCCCGCTCCGCTGGCGTCGATGAGGCCCTGCTCCGCCGAGGCCCCGTGGCACCAACAATGAGGCAGAGGACACCGCCGGCTCTGCCGAGGCCCCGCGGCCCCAAAAATGAGGCAGAGGACACCGCCGGCTCCGCCGAGGCCCCTCCCAGCCAACAACGAGGCAGAGGAGATCGCCGGCTCAGCCGAGGCCCACCTGCCGGCAACGTGGGGGAGGATTTCCACCGCTCCGCTGAGGCGCCGCCCGCCGGCAACGAGACAAGAGGACATCGCCGGCTCCGCCGAGGCCCCGCCCCACTACCAACGAGGCCACGCCACACAGAAAACAAGGAAGAGTAGAACACGGTAGGTCGCCGCCGCTCGGGTCCAAGTAAGGCCACCGCTGCTACCCTCCGATTGAAGCCAAGCTAGGCGGGTTGACCATTGACGACCGGTTAGCTTCTTGGCGCCGACGTGGAGTCAGAGAGCTGCGTTGGAGAAGAACGCTGCTTCTACTTAACTGTTGGTGCAGTTGGCTGACTGACACGTGGGCCCAACAGGCCACATGTCAGTTATGCAACCGCACCTGCAGTTAAGTCACTGAAGCTTCTGTTCGGCTCAGTGGGACACAGGTGGGTAGCTTCGGTTAATTAATTATACCTCCAGCGCACCCCTTTTTAGTTGAAGAATGTATGAAATGTAATGAAATCCGGCATGTTTATATGAAATCTGACCATGTATGAATGAATTTATTTCGATTAGTTCGAATTCCCGTATCACTGTCATTGGATGAACATGCAAAACAATACGCACTAGCATTATTCCCAGGGTGATCACCTCGTTTGCAGCAGTTTCACATGTATTCCCTCCGGTCCTTTCTAGTCTGCATACAAGTTTTGTCTGCAGTCAAAGTATCTCTACTTTGACCAATCTTATACAAAAAAGTATGCACTTTCACAATGTGCGAAGTAAAAAGGAACAGAAGGAGTACAAAGAGTTTGAGCAGCTTTTTAGCGTTTCTGTACATTGCAATCAAACACACAGGCTTGGCAATTCATAGAGAACATTTAAAACAATCGATGATTATGCATCTCAACGACTCACATGTCAGAGGCAATATTTACTTCACAACTAAAGAATAAAGAAAAAATTGATCGACGCTGCTGACAGCAAAGGGTGTCCCATTCGATAATATCAAACGCATATCTTGCTAAAATCAATGAGCAAAATTTGACAAGGTTGCCCATTCCAGAATATCAAATGCCTACGATTGTGGAATGGGCAGGGTTTGCCATCAGTTTGGACATTGACATGGCACCTCGTGCTAAATAAACCAGCGGTTCTTTTTGTGCAGTTCCACCAAAATCAACCAAATTCGTGCGTAGCTTGTATTATTTCGCCCTTATATGTTGCAACGCCTTGAACTTATGGGAACCTCCTTTCTTGTGGTGGAAATGAATGATTCGATGTATTCACGAACATTTTGTGCAGTTCCCATTGAAATCAAGCTGAGCACCCCTGTTTGCACAAATACAAAAAAGTGATTAGTATAAAGCAAACTGTACTATGAATTGACAGTTTCGATAGGCACATACATGGTCCATGTAGAGCACACTTTTAGAAAAATGGAACTCACCAGAAAGAATCCTAGAACAACATTGTACTCGTGCATCATAGCAAAAAATGGAGATTTGTCAGTCCTTCTGAGCTGAAGTTAGTTTGGTCTTGTGGGGAGTAATGTAACCATCCTTCAACTGCTCCTTCTGATGAGAAGATAGATAGGGCTTCTTAATCCTGGCATAATCGGAACTAGTCACTTCACGTACTCCATATTCTTCTTCAGAGGAAGATGATCCTGTTATGCAAAGACAAGAGGACTACTAAATGCTAGCATCCCTATTTGCTCGAAAAAAAGGAAAGGAAATATTTAAAACAACATAGATGAAGCACTTCTCAAGGAGAATACCACTTTTTCATGACAGTATCTAAACAGTAGCACAACACCAATAGAGATGACAAAGCTCAATCATATGGATGAAATTAGTGGGCGAGTACCAACCTTTGTCAGGAGGCTGATTGTGTAGAGCATACAGATGAAGCACTTCTCCGGAACCATCTGTTGCTATCTATGGGGGTGGCCATGCTTACTATATACTCCTCGATTAGTTTAATGTTTCCAACATCTTCTTGTGCAGTTCCACTAAAATATATGGTATCTTCAAAGAAGATCCCTGTTTGCACAAGTAGAGATAATTACGTATGGCATCAAATCAGTGGCAAAACAATTGCTCGTTCCAGCCATAGCAATAAATTAAGATGCAAAACTATACCATTACTTGTGTCATCATAGTTCTAGTGCTTCATTACAGCACCGGGAGTTGATTTTTGTTTTTCTTCCGCTTGTTGTTCGCCTTCATCACTTGGTTCAATAACAGACAAGCTTCGCCTTCAATGTAAGATTTGGCATGTCAATTAGGGAGCACAAGTATAGTACTAAACTTAATTTTTTGATGAAAGTGAAAAAATACAGGCCAACAGTTGTGAAATATCCTTATCTTACCTCAATGGGATATTACGGTGCACATACAGATTGGAAGTCTTGTCTCCATTTGTGCAGTTCACTAAATTCAAGCAACATTATCGTACAAGTAGCACAACATATGAAAGCACACTGCAGAATCATGTGAAAGAAGGCTAGTACTGACCTCTCATGATGCGGAATTCAAACAACTCACAAGAAGAAGATCTCAACCAAATTCGCCTTAACGGATAGGAAGTAAGATCTCCTCTTGTGCAGTTCCACTAAGATCAAGCAATCAAGCAACGTTGTTGGTGTGACATTTTGGTTGAACTGCACAAAACACTCTTAAAACAAAAGTGTTTTGTGCAGTGCAACAAAAGGTCACAATAGCAACAAGGTGAAGTAGATAACCCTGTTTACACAGAGGTGCAAAGGAAACAATTAGTGGTCAATAACGGTGGATGACACAGAAGCCAACAAAAAGAAGCATCTACCTTATCTGAATGGGAAAGAAAGCAAGACAGTAGCATTTCTCAAATGGTGGCATTGATTAATATTAACATAGAGATTATATTAAGAACAAAATTCGTTAAACATGTAATTTGCTTTTAACTGTGGCATTGCATCAATTTTCCAGCGGCATTATTAGAGGGTGTTTGTTTACAGGGACATTTTGGTGTAGGGACTAAAAAAACTCCGTGTCAGTCACATCTAAACCAAACAGGAGGGACTTTTAGGGACTAAAAGTGGGCATTTGGGACTAAAGAAAGAAGACCCCGAGGGAGTCTTTTTGGGACTTTTTCCAATAGTTGCCCCTGCCACGCATCGCACCTTGTTTCTATTAGTTCATTACTAGGGGTAACATGGTCTTTTAGCATGTCATTTAATAACCTCTAGTCCATGTTTAGTCCCTGGAACCAAGCAGGTAGGGACTGGGGAGTTTTTAACCAAACAAGGCCTTAGATTAACAATAGCTAATGAGTTGCACGGGACAGTGGACGCACCAGCACCGTGTGCATCTACCGATGTACTGTGGTCATGCACAGTCTGTTGCAACAAAGAACAAACAACCAAGGAGCATATTTGTGTTGGTCTTTAGACACCTTTCCCTATGTGAACGCAGCAAATCTAGTCCTGCTCAAACTCTACAGCCTTGTCCCTTCCTTTCCTTTTTGAACTAGTACTTTTGCCCCTTCCTTTCCTCTTTGAACCACGTCCAAGATTTATGCGATACAACTTTCCCCACTACTTTCCCCCATTACTTTCCTCTTTGAACCACGTCCTAGATTCATGCTATACAACTTTCCCCCTTCATTTCCTCTTTGAACCACATCCTAGATTCATGCTATATACAACATTTCCCACTACTTTCCCCCACTCCTTTCCTCTTTGAACCACGTCCTAGATTCATGGTATACATGCAGCTAGAGCAATGCATGTGGAGTAAGTAAAATATACCTTAAGGTTCTTGGGGCGTGGTTCGGTGGGTGACGGGACGGCGGCGAAGAAGAAGGGGTCGGAGGCCCTCCCGCGCCGCTACTGGGTGGAAAGTGAATAGCTGCGCCGGTAGTAGATTCCCTCCCTCGCCGACAGCGACAACGTTAAGCCTCCTTCCCTTCCCGTCGGACGGATCCTGCCGGCTCTTTGAGCAGCAGTGAGGGGAGAGAGAGAGAGGCCAACAAAGTTTTTTTTAGATCTGGAGAGGGCGAGAGAGTGTGAAGAGAGAAACTACAAGCGCCGAGGCTCCAATAGGAGAGGGCGAGAGAGTGTGAAGAGAGCAACTACAAGCACTGAGGCTCCAGCGTGTATATATATATATATACTGGAGAGAGAGTGTGAAGCATGCAAACCCTAGAAAATATTTTGACCAGTCAAAGAATCCTCCTGGCAAAAATTATGCTCAAGTGTAGTTATCGAACCCGAGACCTCAAGTTTGATGAGCGAACAGGCTAACTAGCTACACAACCCTCCCGTTATGTTCAACAAGAGGAAAATAACCTTTTATACATTCCTGCATTCGTGTGACAAGCATGCCATGTTTTTTGTGTGTGTGGGAGTCATTGGGATTTCAATCATAATCGTGCCATGTGGCTTTGGTGGTAAGACTATCCACAGTGGTGCAGAAATAATGCAGCCTTAGTCACCTTACCTCTCTCCATGTAGTACGTTGGGTCCCACCAGTCAGAGGGTGAAACAAACAAATTAATAAGAAAAATTAAAAGTGCCAGTGGTGTATCTTACTACCTCACACATCTCGCTACTGCTCGGGAACACTGTCCAATTGATCCCTCTGTTTGCTCACGTACTATTTTAAGTGAATCCTTATTATAACATGCACACAAATTTTGGGCACTTGTAGTCGACTTAAGTCAGTGCGCCACCGTATCTCGTATACTTACTACTCCCTCCATCTAGGTGTAATAAGTCACGTTAGAAGGTGCAATGGGACCAAGGTGCGTGCATGTGCGTGTGTGTGTTTAACAACATGTGTGTGTTAGAGAGTGTGACAGATCGACCTACTCCTACGGAGAGATGGTGTGTAGTGTACGATTTTAGCCGCGAGAGTCGGTGCATCCTCTCGTTTCCGGGCATGTCCGGTAGGGACATGCGGACAGCTGCCACGCCCGCTCCTAACCAGCCTGGCCCACCCAAAGCCCCTCCATCGCCCGCGCGTGCTTCCCACCCGAAACGGTCAGCGCCGCTCCAAAGAATCGGTGCCGCATTCATGCCCGAGCAAAGCAGACGCGACCTCTCACTGGCGCAAGAGTGATGGTTGCTTCGTCCGTCCAACTTACTGTTGGGTCTATGTGATTTGACGGCTCATTGGTCTTTATTACTGAGGTGGTAGGACTGCTGGATGTCCCACGCTTTCGTCGAAAGGAGGTAGTAGATTACAATTTTCTCCATTCTTACAGTGGAGGAGTGCAAGAGCAGTGAAAACACGCAGGCTCAGTGATTACATGGCCCACCTCACACTATCACCGTGCGACACCTAACTCTTTACATAGTACTCCCTCCGTTCCTAAATATTACTAGATGAGTCCCCGCGCGTTGCCGCGGAACAGCGGTATATCTCTCTGCGCAAAAATATCAATTTCATAGAACTAAAAAAACTCTATAACCGCATGACAAATGTGGTAGCCAAACTAAATAAACTCCCATCATCATTTAGATCATCCCACGTAAGGAAAAAAGATCAGCCAACTCCTATTGCATAATGGGATTATATTTTTCTTTTTGACATGTTAATGGGACTTAAAAGCTCACTTACATGCATGCTACCGGTGCATGCTTGCATGCAGACATGTTGATGTGATTTAAAACCCACTCACATGCATGTGCCACGATATTTCTGCATGCTTGCATGTGGCTTAGTGCGGAGCCTCTTAACATCTAGATCAGACGGCTATTATGGACTGATTTACTTCATCTAACAGCTACATCAATTTTGATGATGTGGCTCAAGGAGAGGATTGAGAATTCCTAGTAGTGGGGGCTAGCTATTACTAGTAGATAAGTCTTTGTAGAGATTCCACTAGGTGAACTACATACGGAACAAAATGAATGAATCTACACTTCAAATGAATCTATATACATCTGCATATGGTTCATGGTGAAATCTCTACAAAGACTTATACTCCCTCCGTCCCAAAATTCTTGTCTTAGATTTGTCTAGATACAGATGTATCTAATACTAAAATGTAACTAGATACATCCGTATTTAGACAAATCTAAGACAAGAATTTTTGGACGGAGGGAGTATTTAGGAACGGAGGAAGTACTAGTATAGTACTAGTACGTACTGTAATTTATCAGCAAGATAAATTTGTACAATGCTATGAAGCTTCCAGCTCCTGTTACATGTATCTTGCATCCAAGGTTGCCTGTTGCAACATTTCATCAAATACAAAGGAGACTAACATGCATGCTATTGCATCTCAATGATTGACAGATCATAGCAAATATGTACTCCCTCCGTTCCAAAATAAGTGTCTCAACTTTCTGCAAACTTTAGTACAAAGTTGTACTACTACTAAACTTGACACTTATTTTGGAACAGAGGCAGCTAAAGAAAAAAACAATCCATGTAGTCCCTAGCCCTTGAACCGTGAACCCTGACCAGGCTTCAATTTGCTGGCAATGTTCGAGCGTCCTAATAAATGAAGTTTGCAACCTTTTGACCATCGGATCATTTTGTGCAGTTTCACCAAAATCGAGATGAGCATCCCTGTGACAAAGAAATTGAAGAAGCGTGATTAGAATAAGATTACTGGGACTAGTTGATGAGACATAAACTCATCACAAATATAGTATGTAGAAGCCAGTAGAGGTATCAGGTATGTGCGGGGCAAAGAAGTAGAGAAATATCCACAAGGATTGATGTGGGTAGCTGGAGCAGTGGTGCAAGCCGGCTGTAAAGGGAGTTGTACCTGAGGGACGTAGCTCAACCTTGAGGAGGGCGCGGGAGGCGGCAACTGCCCACGTCGCGGCAGTGAGCAAGGGACAAAGGCAACCTCACCGGCTTTGTGAGAGAGAACGGCGAGGACCCCTGATCGGGACGTGCCAACACTGGGTTTTTGCCGTCGGCGATGGCCACCGCATCTACACTAAGCATCCACCCCTTCCCCAAGCGGACGTGATCCGCCGGGATGTTAGAGATGTGTCCATAGTCGTTTTGTGTGAGAGAGTGTGAAGAGAGCAACCCCAGCAAGCAACCGTGTAGGCTGGCCCATCCTTACTATGTATATAGTGGAGCGGTTTCCTTTTCTCTCCATATGAACCTATCATATTGCGTACGTGCCACTGAAGAAAAAAAACTTTATTTATAAATGACGCGGCACCTACTACTCGTTCTCCTATAACCTTGCGCCTGGCATCTCCAAAATATTAACCTTGCGATTGGCTCTTCGCCTCTTCGGGAAGTCGAGCAATACTGGTAGTGCAGTATATACCGTTCTGGCTGTATGAGACCTAATGAATTGTTGCACGTCCACCACGTGGGAGAGGGTCGAGGGGCGAGGGAGAGTGCTACTACATACGGAGCAAAATGAGTGAATGTATACTCTAAAATACGTCTATATACATCAGTGTTTGGAGTATGTACTAGTAGTTCATATTGAAATCTACTAAAGGACATATATATTCCAAACAATATGATATAATCTCTATAACCAAGGTAGTAGGGACTAGGAGTAAACGGAGGGAGTAGTAAATTTTTCTCCTTGTCCTACGAGCCACCGTGCGCATGGGCGAGGGAGCGGGCGTAAGGCGAAGCAAGCTTCACCTCATCCTGCGAGCCACCGTGCCCGTGCGCGGGGGAGACGGTGTACTAAGCAAGCTTCTCCTCGTTCTGTGAGTTGACAGGACACATCAAAAGTACTCCGGTGTATAGAGCCTTGCCTCTAAGGTAGGCCCCACATGGTTTGCCTCTTTTTTTAATTTAACATAACGCGTCAAGTCGCAATTTGTTTGTTCACCCGTGGTAGACGATCCTCCCTCCACCAAGTGGACAACCAGTACACGTGCCAAATTACCACGTGGGCTGCCTTTTTCGTACAGAAATGAGCTCCACCGTGTACCCGCGCGGGTGTGGTTGGGAAAGAGACGGGAGTACGTGCACCGTGCATGCACCTCTTCTCTTCGTGCACG
>NC_041389.1:280429971-280432879 GCF_002162155.2 Triticum dicoccoides
GGGGGTGGGGGGAGGGGGAGGCAGAGGCCTAACTATAGAGGTAGAACGACTCGTATATGTGTTGAGAAGGAGAGACCCAGCTATGTCTTGAGGGAGATCGGTCGACATCCATACATAATTGAAGGACGGGAAATATGATGGGGCAGAGAGAGAGAGAGAGAGAGGGAGAGGGAGGGAGAGGGGTAGAGTGTTGGATGGGTGATGGAGTTGCTTCTCGGAGATGTTGGGAGAGGCCTACTAGACAAACTGAGGGTGGAACTGCAATGTTATCAATAAGAGTGGGGATGTGTTTCTGTGTTTGCCTCTGCATGATAAATCTGTCGGGACGCATCCATAGATGATGAAGGGGAACCATGTGTTTGGTAAGCAAACCTAACTAGATCGGTAGATCAATTGTTGTTTGTCGGAGGAAGGGAGAGACACAACTAATGAGGTAGATCGATCGACGTGTGGGTAAAAACGAGTTATAAGGACCTAGCTAGCTATATGTATAGCGATAGATCGGTCGGTGTACGTCCATTTGTTAGAGGCAAATAAGGCCCAGCGAGACGGATAGACAGAGAGAATGGAGCTAGGAGGTGGTGCGAGAGGCCCAACTACTAGCTAGATAGGGGGAGGAGTGTGCGGTTGTGAGATCGATGAAAAGAGGGGCAAGAGTTTACACGTGTGTCTGACCGTATGAGAGACACGAGGCAAGGACACATAAAGGAGGAGATTGAAGCTGTGTGTGTATGCTGTAGGCAGGCATCGCTGGAGAGGTTTATCGATCGGTGTGTGTCGGAAAGGAGTTGTGGAGACTCTGGGAGAACGACCTAAAGAAAAAAATGAATGTGCCCGGTGGATAGAATGCCGAGGGAGGGGGAGGGCGAGGAGGGCGTGTGCATGCACGAGAGAAAGTTAGTGGTAGCTACAAAGGTTAGAGGATTGTGTGGGTGTAAGAGACTAACAAAGATCATAATTTGATATGAAAGCGGATTCATATATTTGAATAGGAGATCATAGTGTTTTAAACATTGCATGCATGAATATAGCGGTGATACACGTGTTGTGCACATGTTATACCATAATGTGATAATGCATGGCGTTTGCAACTCACAGCTAAATGCCGAACAATCTAAACCATACTATACATCAAACAATCTCACATTTTATTTGAATTTGTGATAATGTGCGGCGTTTGCAACTTACAACTAAATATCGAGCAATCTAAACAATACTATATATCAAACATTCTCACATTTTATTTGAATTTGTGGTAATGTGTGGTGTTTGCAACTCACATCTAAATACTTGTAGGTGTAGGGGGCGGGGCACCATACATAATGTGATAAACACATTATACATATGAGACATGGTTTAGATTATGAAGATCTAGCTAGAGCTAGAAATGAATGTGATTTGAAATCAAAATAAAGTGGAATCAAAAAATCTAGTTCAAGTTCATATAGTACACATAGTTCATATGTAACTCGAGACTAATCATGTGGTGTGCTATGAAGATAATACACAAACGATGGTTTAACTTGACAATAATGATGATTGTAGATCTTATTAAAACAGAGAAATGAATTCAAATGCTTTGACTTCACAACAATCATTACTGTAGATCTTATTCAAATTTAGTTCATATTGAAGCGGTAGTATATACATTTGGAATGCACTAAAACGTTCATTTGAGTAGTAGGTTGCATGCATTATACACGTAGCGAAATATTTTAATTGAACATAACTTGAATTCAAAGTTTTTAATGACATTTGTAGTGCGCATTGATTTGGTACAGTACATGTTAGGCTTGTACGGAAATTTCAACCCGCGCCTTGTTAGCCCGAAATATTTAAGATATATCTTTGTCTCGTTGTGCTCCGACAACTCCCTCCATCTCAACCCGCGCCTTGCTATTCTGAAATTACAACACGCGCAAAAACTCCCACCTCCTGTGAAATCCCGACACACGAAATGCCCATGGTACCCCTGAACCGAAAGAACCGCCTCAAATCGGTGGAGGGTACTTTCGTAACTTACCACACATTTCGTACAAGCGCGTCTCTAAGCCATGGTTCCCCACTGCCATCCCATCCGCCCACCCATTCATACACCGAGGCCGCGAAAACCCGCGATGAAACCCCACACCCTGCTCCGTCCGCCACCCAGCCAGAGCCTCTTCCCCGGCGACGTCGTCCACAACAACACGTCGACGTCCCTCATCCATCATACTGGATGAGGATCCGTCGTCGATCTCATCGTCCCGCCGGTTCAGCCACCCCCTCCTCCACCTCCAAGGAGCTGCCCCAATGTTCCCCTCATCTTTCGTGCCACCTCCATTCCCACACTGCCGTCTTCACCTGCACCACCGGAAGAGCATCATCATCACCGTTTCCTCGGATGAAGCTACAGCCTAATCGGCGCCACCAAAGAGGTTGTACACTAATCGCCGCATTTTCTTCTTGATTCAATCTCACGGTGCTGCCGGCGCTCGGTCCCGAGCCGACACGGCGTGGCTCCATCCACGGCAGCGTCGCCGGCCACTTCCTCCACAGTGTCGCTCCCTCGGCGGCGACGTCCACATCAGTAGGAGCTACTGCTGCTTTAGCTCTCGCTCGCGCTGCTGCTCTGCTCTTGCTCTCGGTCCCCTGCCTGGTCTGCTCTTGCTATTGCTCTTGCTCGCGCTGCTACTATCGCTCTTGCTCTTGCTTGCGATGCTGGTCCGATTTGGCTACACTTCATTCGACTGAATCGACTTTTGGGTCAGTCGATTTTCAAGGGGTGGGCTCGCCGGGGTGAAGGAAGAACTAGCCGCAGCGGGGAGGGGGGCTCGCCGGAGACGTACCCCACTATCTATCTTAGGGTTCAGGATGGGGGCGATGGTCGCCGGTGTTGGCAGGGCGGTGGCGTGGGGATCACCGGAGA
>NC_041389.1:280433209-280489353 GCF_002162155.2 Triticum dicoccoides
GTGGGGAGTGTTTTCGGGGCGGGCGGGGCGGCGCACCGCCGGCCGTGGGCGGCGGGGGGCTGCTGTTTGGCCGGTGGTGGCTGGCGGCTCAGGGGGGTGGAGGTTGAAGATGAACCGCAGGCCCTTGATTTCGTATCCAACGGCTGCAAAATCGACTGACCAGAGATGAAAAAGTCAGTCAACCGACGTGTAGCCTCACCTTGCTAGTGCGTTCAGTTTCGACAGCAAAATTCAGTTTTGACAGTTAAGTTCAGTTTCAACAGTTAAGTTCAGTTTCGACAGTTAAGTTCAGAGATGAGCGGCCGATGTATTTTACATCTAGCACTTTGTGGTTATGTATTTTACGTCATGTATTGTAGATGCTATTAGAATTCCACTCAGGTTAACGTTGTTCGTTCTCTCTCTTGTCCTGCTTCAGCCTCGACGTCGTCCAACTCACCGGAGCTGCTCCAACGACGAAACCCTCCATCACGGCGGAGCAGTACCTCGGGCTCCATCTCCAGACGCCTAAGATCTTCTTCCCCTCCTCCGACAGCAAAGTCAGCCGGAGCATCCTCACCGGCCAACCCAATCACGCTGAGATCGACATGGCTTCGCCAAAGAGGTTGTACACTTGTTACATCTGTTTTTTACTCTACATGTTATATATATTGTCCACTGAGCACACGGATTTGTTCCTTTAGTGTCTCCTTGAAACAAAAAACGTGGGAATTTTAATTTTCACTTGTCCTCCTTTTCAAATTCCTATTCATGAAGCACAAGACTAAGAGATAGTAGCATAATAGCATTATAACCGTAGATTTTATTGTGGTTTGACTTAATCTCACCATGCTTCTTTGCATCCTGTGATCTTCCAATTGTTGTGAATCAAACACCTAGATTGGCAGAAATCCTGTGTTTTTAAATTCTCTGTTTTGCACGTGCATTCCTATCCTATTCCTGTCTATTTCCTATCCCTGCATTGTTGGAATCCTCCAATTCAAACGAGCCCTTACAGAATTACTTCTCTTACAGATAGTTGTGAAAGAAAACCTTGCGTGGTTTGTCCCGCTCCTGCTGCGCCATCGTCCACCCTAGCTCAGCTGCTCCAACGACAGAAGGGTCCAGCACAGCAGGGATCCGGCCTCCAGACTGTCTTTCGCCTCCTCAGATCTTCTTCCCCGCCGTTGGCATCCATGAAAACTGCATTACCATAATCAACCGAGCAGATGACCTCGAGGACTACACGGGTCCGCAAGAGAGGTCGCACTCTTTCGTGTCTGCTTACGTTATGCATCGCTTAATATTACATGCTACTTTTATCGTCCTGTTCACCGATTAGACTCTGAGTCAGCTCCGAACTATTGGTCAAACTTGAGTTTTTAAATGGTTGTGGGGTACATATCGGGGCCTCTATCAATAGTATCTATCTACTATCTAGTTATTCTCCGGTGTCTACTATGAGTTTCATGTTCAGTGGGAAACAAACAGTAAAGAAGCCATTATCTGTATTTTTTAACTGAAGCCATTATCTACGTGCTATTATTGGTTTTGGGTCTATCCACAGGTTGCTACCATCACTCTGGATTTCTGCATGCACTCCTTACATAATCTCACTATGTTTTATTCCTATGCATGACAGTTATTGTAAACAATGGAACTGAACATGTAGATCAGAAGAGACGAGCATTGCGTGGCAATAAAATTTCATGCAGACGTCGCTCCATGGTAGGCGCAAAGGCAGCCCCCCTCCATGCATTTCGGATTGTAATCGAGAGGAAGATATCTGTTCTGAGGGGGATTCAGAAGGAGAAGACAACTCCTATTTACCCCCTGAGGTCTTCGCTCTAACTTGGCATGCTGATGTTGGTTATATCATGCATATGGTGTCTTGCATTGCTTACTTTATACATCAAATATGTCATCTGCTTAGTTTAGACATCCTTTGTGTGAATGTCATCTGTTTAGTTTATTCATCGTTTATGTGAATTATGCAACGCCATCTTGTTTAGCCAGGCATCATATATGTGAATTTTGCAATGCCATCCTGCTTAGCCAGTCATCTTATATGTAAATTATATCAGGCCATCCTTTTTTTTCGTTACATATTACATTTGTCAACAATGTTAGTACATTCAACTGCTCTTCATGTGCATCACCCATTTGACATGGTGATGGCAAATTCTGGAGTGAAAACAAGGTCTTCAAAGCAGACTATGCTATCTGACGAAGCGCATATCTTGCTGGTTACGGATAGCTCCTCAGAGGAGGATTCAAAGACAGATGACCAATCCTATCCCCCCCCCCGGAGGTGTATGCTCTAACTTGGCAGGGTTATGTTGCTCATATGTTGACCAGTCCAGTCGCATTGCTATGTCATTTGATTAGTTTAGACATGCTTTGTGTGAATGCCACCTGTTCAGTGTCTAATTACCATATATGTGAATTATGCATTGCCATCTTGTTGCAAGACATTATATATGTGAATTATACAATGCTATCTTGTTGCAAAGGCATTATATATGTGAATTATGCAATGCCATGCTGTTTAGCCAATCATCATGTATGTGAATTATATCATGCTATCATTTTTTTGTATTATGTGTTCCATTTGTCGAAAACGTTTGTATATTCAACTACTCTTCTTGTGCATCAGCCATTTGAAGCGGTGATGGAAGTATCTAGAGTGAAAACAAGGTATTCAGAGTAGACAATGCTACCTGCTGAAGCAGACATCTTGCTGGTTACAGAGAGCTCCTCAGAGGAGAATTCAGAGACTGATGACCAGTCCTATTTCCCCCCTGAGGTCTATGCTCAAACTTGGCAGGGTTATATTACCCATGTCATGCATGTTGTCTTGCATTGCTTAGTTTTTACATCATATATGGATTGCCATCTGCTTACTTGCTTACTATATAAATCATATATTTGAATTATATCATGCCATCATGTTTACATAGTACATACACATCATCTATCTGAATTATGGCATGGCAACCCATTCAATAAAGACATCATATAGTTATATCATCTCATCCTGTTTAGTGTTTACAGTCATCATATTTAGAATTATGGCATTCTATCCGTGAATGTATGTGAATTATGGCATGCCAACCTATTTAATAAACAAATTATATAGTTATGTCATGTCATCCTGTTTACATTGTCTCATATTTTGAACTATGTCTTTCCACCTTTTTTAGTTAGCCATCATAATGTGAAATTGTGTCATGCTATCCTGTTTAGTTAGCCATCATATATGTGAAATTGTGTCATGCTATCCTGTTTGGTTAGACAACATAAATATGAATTATTTCATACCCTCTTTTATTCCCCACTATCCATTGCACCTGTCTATCATACAATGTCTATACTTTCAATTACTTTTCTTGTTTATCAGCCATTTGAATTGGAGAGCGTGATGGCAGTATCTAAGGGAGTAACAACACGGTCTTCAGAAAAGATAGTGCTACCAGTTGATGTAGATAGAACCACGGTTGTACTTACCCAAGGACCAGATCCACCACACATAACCCAGACTCTCGTAGATTGTACCCCTACCCAGTTAGACAAAGAACCAGCTACACCCCTTCTAACCCCAACCCTGACAGATAGTAACCCAGCTCCAGTTGACACAGCACCGTCTCCACCACAGAGCACCCAAGCACGAGCAGTTAGTAAGGGAACTGCAGTGCCCAAAGCATGAGGACCACCACTCTGAATCCCAACTCAATGCTTAAAGGAGAAGAATATTTGTTCTCAGGTCAGGTTCTGTAGCTATGGTTCATACTCCTTTGCTCTTGCATTACTGTATTTACTCATACCAACTATTTTCAAATTTGAAGGATGGAATTGGAACTCCAATGGCGCAACAGGTATGTTTTAAACCTATTTTTTTAACTGGTTTGATTTTGTAACCTGCTCTATGTTGATTTCAGTTTCAATTGAATAAACAGTTATGTTCTCATGTCATGCACATTACAAGTGTTGTTATTGCTCTATAGTTACCCACACTTATATTCTGTCTATT
Organism: Triticum dicoccoides; assembly: GCF_002162155.2. Classification (NCBI taxonomy): domain Eukaryota; kingdom Viridiplantae; phylum Streptophyta; class Magnoliopsida; order Poales; family Poaceae; genus Triticum; species Triticum dicoccoides. The sequence continues at coordinate 280,437,219 of NC_041389.1, forward strand.
CTGCTTTGTCTTGAACAAATATTATTTGAACTGTGTCTCTATCTTGATTTGGCAACAAAAACTAGAATGATATAGACCATAAAGTGACCATGGTACATAGATATATGTTTGTTTCATGCTGTTATCCTGTCCACTTTATTACTGAACTCATTTACCAAAATGAGTTTCATATACAACATGGTAAACATGTGATGTGTCTGCTTGTTTCTCTTTTAGAATGCGGACAAAATATTGGAGAACAGTAGCGCGTTATCCAATGGTAAAGGAAGTAATGTAGATAAGGTTCAAGATAGTGAGACATCCCTGTTGGTCTCCAAGAAAGCTGATAAAAACTGTCTTGATTACAGTGAGGGAACCCAAAAGTCCTGTCTTGATGTAGTGTTCGAGTTACTGGCCACTACTGCTGGCACAAGCTCTTCAAACTCGCTGCCTGAATCAGTTCATCTTCTTGAGTCTCAACTTAAAGTTGAAAGACATCGACCAGATGTGCTGTGATAGGAAGCTGAAGGACTGAGGAAGTCCCTGCAGAATTCAGATGCATATTTTCTTGTGCAACAGCAAGCACTGGAGGATTTAAGCGCCAAACAAGAGAAAGTTAATAAGCTTGCTAAGCATCTTGCCAGCATTATAGGTACCCAGGATATTGTTTCTTGAGATCTTCTGAAGTGGTTTCAGTTCTGGATTTGTTTTGCTGCGGCGTTTATTTGCGCTGGTCGCCAACTTTGACAACTAGTGTATATGATATGCTGCTTTGTTCCTTATATTTGCACTGGTAGCAAACTTTGATGCCCAGTGGATGTAATATGTATAATAGCCGTGATAGCCTAGCGTTAGTTGCTTGCTTATTTATTTCCTTGTTGTCTTGTTTATTTGTTTGCTTGTAGTCATTGCAGTTCTTTTTCCGCGGTTTGCTAGTGGCTGCAATAACCTATTTTTTAAAACTAGGCCACAATAACCATGGGCTAATATTTATTGTAGTGACACTGGGCATCCTACTGGCCGTAGAAACAGTGGGCCTTTTATGGGTCGTAGAAATAATGGGCCTTCTGCGGGCCGTATCATCAATGGGCCTTATACGGGTTGTATGATCGATTGGCCAAACATGGGCCAAATAGACCGCATTATGACGGGCTAGAGTTGGAATCGTCCGTTCATGGGCCGACCATAATGGGCCATCGTTAATAGGTCGTATTTGATGACGCTATGAAAACGGCCCAACATATTAACGGACCACAAACGGGCCGACTGTAACTACGGGCTGAATTTGGCCCACGAGCAGAAACGGATCGTAAGTAAACGAGTGCTGGAAATGAGCCCAAGAATAAATGGGCTCTGAGAAGGCCGAAAGATAACATGGGCTGGAAATGGCCCAACGGAATAATGGGCCGTTAATGGGTATAAAGTGATACACTATTCATTACGGGCCAGTTTCACCACGGGCCGTTAATGGGTGTAAAGTGATACACTGTTCATTACGGGCCAGTTTCACCACGGGCCGTTAATAGGCCAAGAGTTACATAGGGCCTCATATGGGCCAAAAGACGTCATGGGCCATACATGCGCCAGAAGTGAAAACAGGCTGGAATCATATTGGATGGCCCAGATGACGCTACTGGGCCTAATTCGGATAGGGCGTAATGGGCCTTGGGTTAGCGGGCTGTAAATGGGCTATATGCGAACAGGCCGTTAACATGCTTTCCGTGGGCCAGCCCGCCACCTTTTGACCAAGTCAAACGGGCCGGCCTTTTCACAAGAATGGGCTTCTATTGGGTCGTGCCACGTGTTGACGTATCATAGGCACCTTTCGTCCAATGAGTGGATGACACCTGTCCCAACGATGAGCCGACACGTGTTTCCTCCAGCCAATGATGATTTTACACATGGAAAATCCCCATTGGTCGGGGCTGTTAACGGGTTACCAGATCCAAAAACCAACCTGATAGCTTAACGGTGTTCCGTTATGGTGGATGCCACGTGTCGGTCACCCTTGACGAAAGCACTTCTGTGACGCGCGATTTATCATCATGGAAGTGGACACTTCCGTGATGATAATTTTGGTAATGTCATGGAACACTTCTATGACAGCACATGTATGACTATCTTGATTCTGTCATAAAATCGTCATGGATGTACATGCATGACAAAAAACGCGACCTACTGTGACAAACATGTATCATCACAGAAGTGTATTTTTTGTAGTGTTAGGAGATGTGCTAAACTCATTAAGGTCTCTTTCCTTGTCGAGAGATTCCTGGCCGAACTATGTCCGGATCGAGTGGGAGGCGGACGACGAAGAAATTCGTTCCCCACCCACCACCCACTTAATAGCCACTGTCAATGACTTAATCGGCGTGCTTGACTTCAACTCCGAAGACATCGATGGTATGGATGACGATGCAGGAGAAGAACAGGAACCACTGCCTATAGGGCACTGGACAGCCACCTCATCATATGATATATATGGTGGACACACCAAAATAAGGCAATGGTGACGACACAACAAAGGATAATCCCCTCGATAAGCCACCAAAGCGGCGCCGTAGATGCCGCTCTAAATCCCGCCACAGTAAAAACAACGACAACAGCGCAAGAAATAATAATAGCCAGTTGACTCCAAAGGAAACGATGACCCCATGGACCCAGCGATGGAGCAGGATGAGCCAGGGGAGGATGAGCATAGTATGAAGCCGACGTCATATGACGCTGATCCTAAGGGTAAAATTCACCAACCTGTCTCCGGAGAAGAGAATAGCCCGGACGATGATGCACTCATCATCCCAGAAAAACCCTTGGAACGAGAGAACCTCCACAGAAGGCTTATCGCCACCGCGAGGAGCCTAAAGATGCAGAAGCAAAGGCTTAAGGCCGCGTAGGATATGCTCAACCGCAAGTGGAACAAAGTGCTCGACACAGAAGAAAAATACAGCGATGATCGTCACACAAAGAGCTATCCAAAGCACAAGCTGCTGCCCGAATTCGACGACGAGGCCGTAGAGCCCATTCAGCCGAAAACGACCGATCAGCCGGACCGACCGCCCTGTGGCCGTGAGAAGACGGCTAATGATGCCGCACACAAGCCAGCACACGATTGACGTGAGCTCCTAGACAAAAAGTCCGGTATAGCTAGATCCATCTACGGATTTAGGAAGAACGCTCCAACACAGGATCAGAGCTACCGAAATGATCACATTTATCGAACACCAGCTAGGAATCAGAACCGAACACAACAACCGTCGATAGCATACCACGACACGACCAAATACAGGGGTGCCGCACACCCCCTGTGCTTCACCGATGAGGTACTAGATCATGAATTTCTGGAAGGATTTAAACCCATGAATATAGAGGCATACGACGGAACTACAGACCCTGGGGTCTGGATCGAGGACTTTATCCTTCATATCCATATGGCTCGCGAAGACGATCTCCATGCCATTAAATACCTACCCCTCAAATTAAAGGGACTGGCTCAGCACTAGTTGAAAATCCTTCCCGAAAACTCAATCGGAAGTTGGGAAGAGCTCGAGGATGCTTTCAGGGCCAATTTTCAAGGGACCTATGTCCGACCTCCAGACGCAGACGACCTAAATCACATAATTCAACAGCCCAGACAGTCAGCCAGAAAGCTCTGGAACAGATTTCTTACTAAGAAGAATCAAATAGTCGATTTCCCGGATGCCAAAGCCTTAGCGGCTTTCAAACACAGTATCTGGGATGAATGGCTTGCCAGACACCTCAGCCAAGAAAAGCCGAGGACAATGGCAGCCTTAACAAGCCTTATGACCAGCTTTTGCGCGGGCAAGGACAGCTGGCTGGCCCGTAGTAGCACTAGCGACCCAAGCACATCCAAAGTCAGGGATGGCAATGGGAAGCCGCGACGCAACAAAAACAAGCGACGAAACAATGATGGCAGCCCGGAGAACACGACGGTCAACGCCAGATTCAGGGGCTCTCGACCCGATCAACGGAAGAAGCCATTTAAAGGCACCAAAGATGGACCGTCCAGCCTAAACAAGATTCTAGACTAATTATGTCAGATTCACAGCACCCCTGAAAAACCTGCAAACCACACCCACAGAGAGTGTTGAGTTTTCAAGCAGGCCGGCAAGTTGAATGCCGAACAAAAGGGGAGGGAGACGCCAAGTGAAGACGAGGATGAGCCTCGTCAGCCGAACACTAGAGGACAGAAAAAATTCCCACCAGAAGTCAAAACACTGAATATGATTTACGTAACTCACATTCCAAAGAGAACGCGCAAACGCGCACTCAGAGATGTATACGCTATTGAGCCCGTCGCCCCCAAATTTAATCCCTGGCCGGCCTACCTGATCACCTTCGATCGCAGGGACCATCCGACTAGTATCCGGCACGGAGGATCGGCTGCCTTGGTGCTCGACCCAATAATTGACGGATACCATCTCACACGAGTCCTCATGGACGGCGGCAGTAGTCTAAACCTGATATATCAGGAAACTATCCGCAAAATGGGGATAGACCCCTCAAGAATCAGCCTAAGCAACACTACCTTTAAAGGAGTAATACCAGGCGTCGACGCCCACTGTACGGGCTCTCTAGTACTAGAGGCTATATTTGGTTCTCCCGACAACTTCAGAAGCGAGGAATTAACCTTTGACATTGCTCCATTCCGAAGCGCTATCATGCACTACTCAGAAGAACGGCCTTCGCTCGTTTTAATGCAGTACCGCATTACACCTACCTCAAACTTAAGATGTCCGGTCCATGCAGCATCATCATGGTTAGCAGAAATACAGAGCATTCCTTACGCACGGAAGAATACGTGGCGGCTCTAGCAGCCGAACACTGAGCGGTCCCTCCAACCAGGATAAATGGTCGGTCGTCAAGACCACGGACACGGTTAAACGAGTCCGGTGCTCCACCCAATGTAACAGCCACGTTGGGATTTCCCCACAAAAGATGTTAGGGGCTGCCCACAGAGCCCATAGTTTGGCTCGACCCTATCAATACAATAGCATATTGCATTTCCATGGTTCATTTAGATTAACGAACACCTCACACGAAGTCTTTCACCTGGGGTTTTTTTTACAGATGATAATCGTGCTACACCCTTCCAGGATACGGCAGAACGGAGATAAAGGCGCAGACGTGTAGCAGGGCCCCGCTCAAAGGTTTCTTTTCAGATTAAGACCCTGCGTAAACCTTTTTAATGTCCCTTGTTGCTTCTTCCCCTTCGGAAACTCTATACAATTGGGAGGGATACTGGCGTTTTAGGCATTTTTGTCACACCAGACTATTGCTTGTACCTGGAAACTCAGGGCTTATTGTCAAGGGTGTTATTCAGCCTAGTACACATTATAAAGTTCGAATACCTTAGGGAGTGTTCGGCGTCGCGAGTTTGGCCTTGTATGCATCAGCTCCGAATCATGTCTTTGGTCAAATGTTGGGTTTGCTCGGCTCCCGTGTTTTGCTATCTTACGTTCCGCTCTATCGGCTAAGGCGGCACCGGGAGAACTACTATGATTGTGCCCCGGTTCATCTGGATGAGCACCTCAGTAGAGAAAGCCGAAAACTGACTGTCATGATACAGCGCGAGACTGGTCAACCACTCGATGACCCAGCGGAATCTCCACTATTCCTCCGCATTAACGAAGGACCGGTTTCCCGGTCACGTACATACGCGCACCATATCCGGATGAACGCGAAAGTACCAGGGGCTATATAGTAGCCCCACCGTCAAACTCCTATGGCTAAGTGAAAGTGTTAAAGCTATATAGTCCGATTGCCTGGTTCGTCGCGCTATCACATCCTTAATGGACCAAGACGTTGGATCAAGTGTGACTACGCATTTTCTTGAACACCCCCGCATTATATGCGTGGGGGACTGAAGCCGACGACTGCAAACTTTCAGGTTATATACATACATAAACGTCCGCATAGGAGGCATTTCAATACTTTCAGGCAAAAGTATAAACATAGCCTTTATAATCAAAATAGCATTGTCTTTACAATCGCGATACATGTCATTCGAACATGGCACTCTTCGAGCACTGAGCCTCTATTAAACGGGCGCCTTCTAAGACTTCTTCGAAATAGTGCTCGGTCGGGTCCTGGCCTTCCGCCGAACTCCGAGTTGCAATAGCGGTGGTTTCTATCCCATCCCAGTATGTTTTAACACGAGCAAGAGCCATCCACGCACCCTCTATGCACGCCGACCTCTTCACAGCATCGATATGCGACACATCACCAAGGAATTGTTGCACCAATCCAAAATAGTTGTCCGGCCTTGGTCCTTGTGGCCAAAGATGATCCACGACAGACCTCATAGCAAGCACGGACAACCTGTGGAGTTCGGCCCATGCGGCCATCTTTTCATTCAATGGCAGCGGATGCATCGGGGCACTGAACTGCGACCAGAACAACCTCTCAGCCTTATGGTCCTTCCGATCTTTGAAAAACTCGGTCGCATCAGCAGCACTCTTTGCCAGGTCCGCATATGAGTCCGCTGCACTCCACAACTAATCCAGAGGGGCATACTTCGGATCTCCGAACTTCATCCGCAACAGATAGGGCTTCCCAGCCACAATATCTCTGGCTTCACGAAGATCCTCCCTCATCCCCCTCATTTCAGAGCGGGTTTCCTTGGCTGCCTCCAGGGCCTTTTTCAGGTCAGCCGCTTTTTGCTTGATTTTCCTTTTCAAGGAGCTCACGGCGGTTGGCGGCATCTTCTAGCTCGGTAGCCATCTAGGCTATCTTCTCTTCACTCCGGCGATGAGCAGCCTGTTCGGCTCTTAACTCCTCGACCGCCTTCAGAGCGGCCGCATCACTTATCCGGGCTTGCTCCTTGGCTCGGGCAAGCTCCGCCCGAAGGGTCTCCATGGCAGCAGCTCCATCTGCAGTCACAACATATTATAGATACTAGCATCACGCTCCTCTTAAACATTTGCTGACAGGCCGAATAAACATAACCTGGGCCTCGTCAAGCCGCTTGTTAACCAGCGCGATGTCGGCATCGGCCACATCCAGCTGCCGCTCTAGTTCGGCAAAATTAGCAGATCGGTCGGTCACCGGACCCTCAGCCACCTGCACATAAAGTAGCGCACTTATTACCAGAGATTATGATCCTCTGTTCGCCACGTTGATGGCAACCAGAGTCTCAGGGGCTACTATCTATACAGAGCACACTTAGCATGTGCAGTAGCATCAAAAATACATTTTTGCGTACCTCAAAGCCTCTCAGCAGACTTGTAAAAGCTTCATTCAAACCACTTTTTGCGGATGAAATCCTCTCAACCACCATACCCATTAAGACACGATGTGTCTCTGAGATGGTCGCTCGCTCCAGAAGGCCCATTAGTGTGTCCGGCTGTGTGCCGAACGATCCCGGACTCCTCCTGAAGCTCTCTTTGGGAGCCGGATATTCCAGACTCTAGGCAGCCGAAGTGTCAACTTCTGGTCTTGGTGGATCAGGAGAAATCCTCCGTGACGACACGTCGGGGTCATCCGCCCCACGTGACAGGGAGGCAGGGGGAGGCGTCTCGCTCTCCATCATCTCCGGAGGAAGATACCCCGAGGACGAACTCTGTGGGGAAGGGCTACGAGCCGGACTGCAACAAATATGTTTCGGTCATTATCCTTAGAGACAAAATGGGGTATATTTACCAAAGTACTCTTTTACTTACGGCTCGGTGGAGGGCCGGCCCCCTTGCGAGGTTTTCTTCCCTCGTTTAGACGCCTCCGTTTCCAAATCTTTGGAGGCGGCCCTTTTCTTACCTTGAGGAGAGGGGATTTTAGATTCCCCACCCCGATTATCCTCCTTCGCGGAGGCACTTACTCCTTCGATTTGGATGCATGGAATGTGAGGCCCACCTGTGGCTTCTCTATTCCTCCCCTCGTCCTCTCCTGATGGCACCTGATATGGCGCGCGCTCGAGCATCCTGGTCAACAAAGGATTCGGCGAGCCTTCGAGAAGAGGGGCCGGACACCTAATCCTCTCCGCCTTCCTCAGCCAGTCCTGGCAGAGAGCAATTTTGTAGAATGATGTTATAATAAACATAAAGAATGGTGTGTTCGGTAACGAAAGTATTTACCTGGGTATCCAGACGGTTGCAATTGAGACTCGCGTCCTCGGTGGTATCCGGACAGTTTATTCATGATCCGAAGAACAACTCATACATCTCTTGAGCGTCATGCCAAAGAATTGTTGAACGGTTAGCGGATCTTCTGGGTTGAACTCCCACATATGGAGAGGACGACATTGGCAGGGCAAGACTCGACAAACCAGCATCACTTGCATTATCTTGACAAGACTGACATCCCTCTTGAGAAGGTCTCGGATGCGGCTTTGTAATGTCAGCACGTCGTTAATCAGCCCCCAGTCCAGCCCCTTATTGACCCATGACGCCGGTTGCGGTGGAGGGCCCGGGCGGAACGCTGGAGCGGCCACCCGCTTTGTACCTCGGGGAGCGGTGATGTAAAACCACTCCCGCTTCCATAAATCAGAAGTCTCCATGAAAGAACCCTTTGGCCATGGGGCGTCGGTGCCTTTGCTTATTATAGCACCTCCGCACTCCGCGTGATGCCCGTAAATCACCCTCGGCCTCACATTGAAGGTCTTGAGCCACAGGCCGAAGTGGGGGGTAATGCGGAGAAAGGCTTCACACACGATGATAAACGACGAGATGTGAAGGATGGAATCCGGAGCAAGATCATGGAAATCTAGCCTGTAACAGAACATAAGCCCCCTCACGAAGGGATCGAGACAGAAACCTAGCCCTCGGAGGAAGTGGGAAACAAATATGACATTTTCATTGGGTTCGGGAGTGGGGATGACCTGCCCTTGGGCAGGCAGCCTGTGCGGGATTTCGGCGGTGAGATACCTGGCCTCCCTAAGCTTCTGGATGTCCTCCTCTGTGATGGAGGAGGCCATCCACCGGCCTTGAAGATTGGATCCGGACATGGTCGAAGGTCCGAAGTGCTTTAGCTTGAGCCTTGGGGGTTGAAACTCAAGGTGCGGGAGGGGAAGGATCGAGCATGGGAAGAAAAGGACAGGACTTGGGCCCCCTTTATAAAGAGGACGAATATCAAGCGTCCCCCGCGTGACCGTTTGGGACATGCCTAAAATCGAGGAGTCATATTAAGCAAACACGGTTAGGTAACCCACACTTGTATTGATGAGAATCCCGTGATAAGGGGGACACGATCTCTGCTACGACAAGACGTGCCAATAAAACCGCCTCGCAGCGCATGTAGTGGATGGTTATGAAAACGGTTCGAATAAAGACTGGACCATGGCGTGATGTTGTAAAAAGCTGTCAGCAGTTTAGATTTGTGGAAAATTATACTCTCTACGGTGGTATGTGGAATTTGTTTTGCAGAGCCGGACACGATCCTTGTGTTCTAATTCTTCTATGGAGTATTCTGAGAAGGAACCCGCCTTGCAATACCGAAGACAATTTGCGCGCCGGACTCATCGTCATTGAAGCCTAGTTCAGGGGCTACTGAGGGAGTCCTAGATTAAGGGGTCCTCGGACAGCCGGACTATATACTTTGGCCGGACTGTTGGACTATGAAGATACAAGATTGAAGACTTCGTCCCGTGTCCAGATGGGACTCTCCTTTGCGTGGAAGGCAAGCTTGGATATTCGGATATGTAGATTTCCTTCTCTGTAACTGACTCTGTGTAACCCTAGCCCCCTCTGGTGTCTATATAAACCGGAGGGTTTAGTCCGTAGGACAACAACAATCATAATCATAGGCTAGCTTCTAGGGTTTAGCCTCCATGATCTCATGGTAGATCAACTGTTGTAATACTCATATCATCAAGATCAATCAAGCAGGAAGTAGGGTATTACCTCCATTGAGAGGGCCCGAACCTGGGTAAAACATCATGTCCCCTGCCTCCTGTTACCATTAGCCTTAGACGCACAGTTCGGGACCCCCTACCCGAGATACTCCGGTCTTGACACCGACAGGCGCTGATGAGCCCTTCCGCCCGGTGGGGGGCCTACGGTCAACGACCCACCAGCGTCCCCCTGCCCCTTGGTCTTGTCCTGGTTTCCGGTCTCCCCAACGGTGATCAGGGGTGGCGCACGGCGGGGTCCTCGTCGGGCGATATGAAGCAAGGCTGAGGCCTGTGAAGGTCTTCGCTCGTGACACTCTCACATAATAATGAGTGGGGTTGTACATACTACGGAGTCTCCTAAGTGCCGCCCTGGGCCTCACGAAGGCTCCCGCCCACGTCCTAGTGGAAGCACCATGCTCCGTGCTGGCGGTCAACACTGTCCCCAATGACTATGCCCAGCCAGTGGAAGCACTTAGCTCCGCGCTGGTGAGAAGACTGAAGACTAAAGACTAGCTAGGCGCCGGACGCGGCCGTCTGCTTTTTGCCTCCTTTTTGTACTTGCTTGCCGACTTTTTGAAGCAGTTTGTTTGTCGTGCGTTTATAAAAATGGGGGGAGTTTTCTCGTTTCATGTCGCTCTCTTGCGTTCAATTCTTGCGTTCTTTCTGGAGCTTGTGACTACTACCCTGCCCTCAAGCGCCTCGCGAGCGGGGGCTAGGTACGGTGTACGCGCTGGTGCCGATCGCTCCCCCAGGGGGCTCGAGGGTGCGGCCGCCTCGCGCGCCCACCTCGTCACGGTCTGGCAGTTGGCTTCTCATGAGGCACTCTATGGCAGGCCGGCAAGCCCCTCGAGAGGCACAGAACCTTGCGAGCCCGCAGCAGGCTCACCTCAGGAGAAGGAGCGCCGCTGCGACACCAGGCCTCACTCGAGACCCACGAAACCCAAGATAAGTCATAAACAACTACCTCGCCCAGTGGCCCGCAGCCCTGCGGGGCCCCACTTCGGGTGACACTTCAAAAGCATTTCGCAATCTCACACATCATAAGGGGAACCCCCCTTTCCAAAATGCTCTCACAAGGATGCGTTCAAGTTTTCGTCATACAGGTCAAAGCAAAATAAACACGGGCCTAGCTAGATGCCCCTTCTTCATCACCTCCGTCCGCGCTGCTTGCATCGAGGCTGCCGTCCTCCTCGTCATCACCATCCGCGCCAACTTCTATGGCCACGATCACGACCGTGTCGTCCTCCGGGGCGGATTCTACTACCAAGGAGTCCACATGGTCATCCACCCACCCGACCAGGTTGTCCTGGACAACTGGGGGCACGGGGGCTAACATAGCATCGAAGTCAAAGTGGGGATCGCGGTTGAGGAGGTGGCTGAAGACATGCGAGAACGTGCGCCCCAGAAGATCACGGCTCCTCTCTGCTACAAGCTCGCGAGACCTTGCAGCCCGAGCCTCCAGGCGGGTCACGATGTCGGTGAAGAAGTTCAGGTGGCTGCGTAGTCGTTCTTGTGCGGGTGAGGAGCTCTCTCATCGCAGATGGTGCCCAAGGCGGAATTAGCTCTGAGTCTGAGGCCCTGAAGCATCGAGGCGTGCTCGCGCTGCAGCGTCTGGCGGCGATTCGCTTCACTAGCGGTCTTCTTTGCCAGGGACGCGGTGTCCTTGATTTGTTGCTGAAGGGAAGACAGCTCGGCTCGGACGGAGGCCAAGGCAGATTCGAAAGAAATCAGGGCTTCTCGAGCAGCGCTCTCACGCTGCTCCACAGACTGCAGCTCACCCTTCAGGGCGGAGGTCCGACCCTCAAGCTCAGCCTTGAGCAGCTCCAGATCCATGCGGTGTCGCGCCTTCGCCACCATCTCCTGCACCTCCAGCTGGACCCGAGCTTCTCGAGCGGTGACAGCGTCCTCAGCCGCGGTAGCCTTCCGCTCCCTCACCTCCAGCCTCTCCAACGCCATGTTGTGCTCCACGGTCTCCAACATCAAATCCTCATGGCGCCTCAGGAGCTCCGCCTCGGCAAGGGCCGCCTCGCCTGGTGAGGAGGCCAGAAGGGCGCGACGCTCCTCGACTTCATGCTCAAGAGCCACATTTGAAGACTGAAGATCTCGCTCCCGCTCCTCGGCCGCCTCACGATGGTGGTTGGCTGCCTTAGCCTCTTCCGTGGTGCGAGCCCAAGCTTCGCGAGAAGTCACGAGCGAGGTCGCCGCGCGCGCTTCAGCCTCGCCACCCTAAAGTTTCCCAAGGTTAATGGCAACCTTCAGCCGCTGCCACTCATGCTCTAGGCGACGGTTTTCTGCCTCGAGCCAGGTGTCGACATTGGAAAGCTCTCCACCAAGATAGATCATTGCACGCATCGCTTCATCGAAGAACCCGAAGCGCACGGCACTACGCCCACGAGCGAGCGCAAGCTCATTGCCAAGCCCTTCACCGGCCCCGGGGGCCGCTCGGGAGGTGCTGGGTGCCCCGCCAGCCGCCGGCTTGGGGCTGGCTAGTGTAGCCCCGCAACTTGAAGACGAAGGCTGCCCAGGAGGCACCCCCCTGCCGGCAATGTCAAGAGGAAGGATCACCAGTGCATCCCCTATCTCACGGGCAGAGTCGCGGGGAGAGGAAGCATGGGGGCCGGTTCCGGGGCACCCTCGTGACGTCGTGGCAACTGGGGTTGGCCCCATGCCCTACGCAGGATCAGGGCGCCGGGGGCTGTGCGCGGGCGTCAAGCTGGAATCCTTGGGGACGCCTGCTTCCCAAGGTTTTGCCTTCATGGGAGCCCTGCAAAGCCTAGTCGTGAGAAAACATGGCGCGCAAGGAGATCAAGAGCAAAGTTACTTACTCATCGGCAGTCATGTATCTCCTCGGCTTCAGTGGCCGACTGGTGTCATCCTTGCAGCACGGGGACCTCTTCCTCTTTAGGAGCGACTCAAGGCACAAGCGGGGCCGACCAGACCCTGATGGGCAATCCTCAGGAGGGGGAGCGCTTGGCAGGGCAGCTAGGGTAGGGGTCCCGAGAGCAGAGGTGCCCAGCAAGATCTTTTGGCTCACGGCTCTGGAGCCATTGGTGGGCTCCTCGCCGTCAGTAGCCACTCTAGAGACACCACCCTTGGCATCAGGAGCCTCTGCCTCCAGAGCTTGGGGCTGAATCGGGTCTGCAGCAGCCCCTTCAAGGGCCCCAGGAGCCTCGGCCCCCTGGGCCATGAATGGCGTCGGGCCTTCGAAGGAGCTCTCGACAGCTACTGGAGGTGCACGCCCCCTGTCTCCACACTCGGGGCACATGCGGCAGGATTGATCAGGAGAGGAGCCACGAAGATGGGGTTCTCGCAGGGCCCCTCAAGGCCCACTGGAAGCAGCCCCCACTCGTCGAATAGAGGCATTTGCCCAGCAAGGGCCGCCTCGTTCGAGCACAGATAGAGAAGGCAGCCACCCCCGGAAGGTCAGCAGGCTTGGGCTCGCTGGTCAGGAGTTTGAGCACCATGCTCAAGGTGTCGGTAGCCAGCGATGGCCTCTGCAGCCTCATCAGATCCTCGACGCCTGCGAAGTCCCACATTGGGTGAGAATGGCGCTGGAGGGGAGCAATGCGCTGCCTGACAAATTCCTTCACCACCATTGGCGCCGTCACTTCCAGTTCCTGAAGCCTCACCAATCTCTTCCAGATGAAAGCAATACGCCGGTCGGAGAGCCTCTCGTGGCACCAGCCGGAGCTGGGCGGAGGCCGGCGCCCCAGGAGTCTGGAGCAGGGGGCTGAGCGCGCGGGCATCCATAAGAAGCCACTGCTTCCGGAATGCCTTCGCAGCAGGCGAGAGCTCGAAGTCGATTCCCGAACCAGCGGTTGCAGCCACAACTTCAAAGGTCGTGCACCCAGAGCATTGGCAGGCGTCGACCAACTGAAGCGAGAAGAAATGGCAAAATAAGGCCACGGAAGGAGTGATGCCTGATACGTCTCCAACGTATCTATAATTTTTGATTGTTCCATGCTATTATATTACCCGTTTTGGATGTTTATGGGCTTTACTTTACACTTTCATATCATTTTTGGGACTAACCTACTAACCTGAGGCCCAGCCCGAATTGCTGTTTTTTTGCCTATTTCAGTGTTTCGAAGAAAAGGAATATCAAACGGAGTCCAAACGGAATGAAACCTTTGGGAGCGATCTTTTCGGAACAAACGTGATCCAGAGGACTTGGAGTGGAAGTCAAGAAACAAAGGAGGCGGCCACGAGGGTGCCCGGTGCGCCCCCCACCCTCGTGGGCCCCTCGAGCGTCCACCAACCTACTTTTTCTTCCTATATATACCCATGTACGGCGAAAACATCAGAAGCGACCATGAAAAACTATTTCCACCGCTATAACCTTCTGTATCCGCGAGATCCCATCTTGGAGCCTTTGTCGGCGCTCCACCTGAGGGGGAATCGACCATGGAGGGCCTCTACATCATCTCCAAGGCCCTTTTCGATGAGTTGTGAGTAGTTTACCACAGACCTTCGGGGCCATAGTTATTAGCTAGATGGCTTATTCTCTCTCTTTGAATCTCAATACAAAGTTCTCCTTGATCTTCTTGGAGATCTATTCGATGTAACTCTTTTTGCGGTGTGTTTGTCGAGATCCAATGAATTGTGGGTTTATGATCAAGTTTATCTATGAAAAATATTTGAATATCCTCTGAATTATTTTATGTGTGATTAAGTTATCTTTGCAAGTCTCTTCGAATTATCAGTTTGGTTTGGCCTACTAGATTGATCTTTCTTGCAATGGGAGAAGTGCTTAGCTTTGGGTTCAATCTTGCGGTGTCCTTTCCTAGTGACAGCAGGGGCAGCAAGGCACATATTGTATTGTTGCCATCGTGGATAAAAAGATGGGGTTTATATCATATTTCATGGGTTTATCCCTCTACACCATGTCATCTTTCTTAATGCGTTACTCTGTTCTTTACGAACTTAATACTCTAGATGCATGCTGGATAGTGGTCGATGTGTGGAGTAATAGTAGTAGATGCAGGCAGGAGTCAGTCTAGTTGTCACGGACGTGATGCCTATACACATGATCATGCCAAGATAATCTCATAATTATTCGCTTTTCTATCAATTGCTCGACAGTAATTTGTTCACCCACCATAATACTTATTCTATCTTGAGAGAAGCCACTAGTGAAACCTATGGCCCCCGGGTCTATCTCTTATCATATAAGCTTTCAATCTACTTTTATTTGTATCTTTACTTTTCCAATCTATATCATAAAATACCAAAAATATATTTATCTTATCATATTATCTCTACTAGATCTCACTTTCGCAAGTGGCCGTGAAGGGATTGACAACCCCTTTATTGCGTTGGTTGTGAGTTCTTGTTTGTTTGTGTAGGTGCGTGGGACTTTTGAGGAGCCTCCTACTGGATTGATACCTTGGTTCTCAAAAACTGAGGGAAATACTTACGGTACTATTGCTGCATCACCCTTTCCTCTTCAAGGAAAACCAACGCAAGCCCAAGACATAGCAATGCCGACCATGGCCTCACAGAGGAAGGCAAAGACGATGAGAAGGATAACAGAGCGGGGGTCCAGATGCAGCAGGTGGATCTGGTAATGCAATATCACAACATTGAAGAAAGGGGAGAAGGGAGGAATCAACCCCGCGAGAAGAGCATGGAGATAGATGGGGATCTCGGTGGCACTCATCTCTCTTGCTCGCCAAGATGCAGGGCGGACCGCGGACGGCTGTCGCCTTCCCCTCATTCGAATCGGTGGCGAGCGCATGGCAAACCTTGTCCAGCCCCTTTTGATTGATCACCATTGACTGCTCAAGGGCTGGCTCCAGGGCCGGCGGAGGACCGGTCGGGGCGAGCGGCTTCCCCTTCTTCTTCCTCGGCCTGGGGGCCATAACAAGTGCCAAAAGAAGGGCGAGGCGCCGGCGCCAGATCTATGGACGTGGTGGCAAGGTTGGGAAGGAGGAAACGAGGGCCGAGTGCGGTGGTCTACAAAGGGTGAGCTACACTGGCAACGGGCGACTACAGAGCCTGCCAGATATCAAGGCGGCATGGGGAAGTGGAGATGCCCACGTCTCGTCAACCGCTACGTGTCATCAAGGCCGCAGGCAGTTAGGGCCCGCGGCGCTCCACACTTGCCCTTTGGCTTCGCCTGGAAGCCAAGTCCGAGCGCGCCTTGAGCCCGAGGGCTACTGTCGGCGTCCTGGATATGGGGGTATTCAGCCCTGCCTACCTGCGGCCCACCACGTGGCTCCATCAACAGCCTGGTATGACCCAGCTTCAGCATCAGCAACACAAGACCCTCGCGAGGTGGACGACGCCAAGACCCCCGAGGGGATTAGCCTCCTCAGGCCGGTTCCCGAGGGGCGGAGAGTTCTATGCAAGGTTTACCTCACGAGGCTCAGCTGACGTGATCCATGACTACCAAGGCCAGGCGGGCACCAGGCGGGCGCACAGCGCAGGTTTCCTCTTTGATGCAAAGGAGGCAAGCCACAGGCGTGGAGTCTCAAGGAATCAGCCAAAGGTTTCCATTTCGGTGCAACGAGACCAAGACCGCCAGGACGACAGGACGGAGGTCATCAACGAGCCCACCGCGGCGTCATGACCAGAGGCTTTTCACAGGTGAAGACTACTTTTGTCAGGATAAGCTATACTATTTGTCCCCTTTCAAATCCGGCCGTTGTGGGATCCCTTCCCGCCAACATTTGGGAAGAGGACCAATGCCACTATAAATAGGACTAGCCACCACCATAGAAAGGGGGGGGCAGGTTGAACTAGAACACACCACATCAGCTCAAGAACACCTCACCTCCTGAGGCCAGTTCATCCACTGTACTAGTTCGTCCTCAGCCCTTCGAGGCAATCCACCAAAATGCTGGAGTAGGGTATTACACCGCAAGGTGGCCCGAACCAGGATAAACTGTTGTGTTTCTTTGTCTTTTTGAGCTTGACACGCTAGGCTTGGGAGGATCGCGAGTAGGCAAGCTAGGTAGGTTGAGATCTCCGCAAGCACCATAGAGTTCGAACCTCTCAAGGGTTAGCGGATCCCTTAAGCCGACACAATCTTGCAAGTTATAGTCACCTACTACGTGTTATGATTCGGCAACCCCGGAGTGACAATAGTCGGGACCACTCCCGGTGATGACCGTAGTTTGAGGAGTTCATGTATTCGCTGTGTGTTAATGCTTTGTTCCGGTTATCTATTAAAAGGAGGCCTTAATATCCCTTAGTTTCCAATAGGACCCCACTGTCATAGGAGGGTAGGACAAAAGATGTCATGCAAGTTCTTTCCATAAGCATGTATGACTATTTATGCAATACATGCCTACATTATATTTATGAATTGGAGCTAGTGCCGTATCGCCCTAGGTTATAAATGCCTCATGATGAATATCATCCAACGAGTCACCGATCCAATGCCTATGAATTTATCTCCAGGTGTGGTTGAATTGACAACTCAGCTGCTAATACTTTCAAATATTCTTTGGCTCCCCTTGTGTCGAATCCATAAATTTGGGTTGAATACTCTACCCTCGAAAACTGTTGCGATCCCCTATACTTGTGGGTTATCAGGGGAAAATCAAAGAGCTGGAGTAAGTTGATGGAATGGCCTCTGATCATCATGTGATCTCCTGATTTGGGAAACAAGGTGTGTCTCAGTACGGTGTTCATTGTGGCCAATCCAGACATCAAGTAGTACACTGAGCCTAGCTTGTGTGTCTCCAAGGCTTTGTCAGGTATCTCCTTGTACATGTTGGCCAGGGAATTCTGATCCTTCTTCTTCTCAGCATAGACATCAATGTATTTTTCTCCTTCTTCAGGGGCATTAATGAGTTTGGCCCACTAAGCAACAGTAGATTGGTACCTAGTACCTTCTGACATCCATACAATCTTTCCATCAGGATAGAAATGAGCTATTGAATAAAATTGCATAATGAGTTCATCATTCCACTTGGTCAACTTCTGACCCACAAACTTGTCAACTCCATTGAGTCTGAAGCTTTCATGCACTCCTGGAAAATGATCTTCATTAGCATCAATATATTTCCAATCAACCCACTTCATGTCACACACTATGGGCTTCTTGTCAAGTAACACTGTCTCATAGAAGTCCCGCTGTTCTTTGGTATGAAACATGTAGTCCACAGCAGTTCTCCTCCTCACAACATGTGGACCTGCTTGTCTCCACAGCCCGAGACCTGCATCCTTTCTCCCTTCATGTTTTTTGCCACTGGATGATTGTCATCATGGTCTGGTATCTTTGGCTTTAATTTCCTGAGCACTTGGGCTTCATCATCTTCTTCTTCAATCTCAGGCACTGGGGCCTTGTTCTTCTCTGCAGCAGGAATATTTCTTGTGCTTCTATTAGGTGCAGACTTGGAAGCTTGATTGGAGCTTTGGGGGCAGTCCTGGGATTTGAAGGTGCAGCCCTAGACTTTATGGCATCCCCCATCAGCTTTTGTGACTTGGGTGCTGGTGCAGCATCCTCTTCTTCTTCTCCTTCTTCTTGCTCGTCAAAAGAATTATTTCCTAATTCTGCCATGGGATCTATTTTCTTGCACCATCTCCCTCTCTTTCTTTCCTTCCTCTTGCCCTCACTAGCAGCCTCTCCAACAGTTGATTTGGAAGTTCCAAGAGTTGAGGCTCTGGCCTTAGACATGGGCACTCTCCTTGCAGGTGCTTTCTTGTGCTGCCCTAGCTTGGTGTTAGCAACAACACCATATTCTTTCTTCAGCACTTTCTTCTTTGAGTTGACCTATTCAACTTCAAAGTACTCATCCTCTGAATCTAAAGTTTTCTGCTTTCTCTGCCTCGTTGTTGCCTTAGGCAAGTTGTTGGGAGTGCTTCTACTACTCTCATCAAAGCTGCCAGAGGGACTAGTGCCCTCACTCAGATTCAGCTACGCTTCAGACTTGTTCTGGCTGTCACTTTGATCAGACATTCTGACACTACAAACTGAGAGCTAACCCTGTGAATAGTTATAGATGAGATAGAGTGGATGAGCATCACAAAGTGCAGAGTTTTTGCAAAACAAATGAGTCAAAAACTTAGTTTTAGTTTTCCACAGAAAGCATTTTGGAGCTACCGATTTGTTAAACTCGGTGACACCGAAGCAACTTTGGAGTCTAAACTAGTGGAATCGGTCAGACCGAGACACAGTTCGGTGACTCCGAGATTGCTAGGGTTTCACAAAGTCCTGAACTCGGTCACACCGATTTGCAATTTTTGGTCAGACTGAAAATCACAAGTGCAATGGCCTAAGCCAAATCGGTGAGATCGATTTCTACAATTCGGTCGGTTTGAGATGAGTTTGGCAGAAACCTAACCCTAAATTTTTGAATCAAAACTAATCTAAAGGATGTTTTCTCTGGATAGATTGATCTAATACTTGGAAAGAAACATGGCATTGTCTTTATGCTAAGAATCGGAGGTAAAAGATCGCACAAAGTGTCGAACTCATACCCTAACTTGGCGATGAGCCTGCTACGGCGGCAATGGAGGTGAAGATTTCTGTTGACGGCTGCGGGGACCAGCAACGGGAGGTCGCTGGCGACAAGAAGAAGATCCGGAGACCCGAGGTGGCAGAGCAGGACACGCGCGGGAGAAAAGGTTTCGCAGAAATTTCCAAAATTTGACCCATTGGTATATATATCATGACCCTGTCGGAGTGACCGAGTGGAACAACTCGGTGGCACCGTGTCACATCCCTAGCTTCTGGTTTGCTCTGAGCTAGCTAGTCATGTGTTGCATCATGTTTATATTTAAGTTAAACCTGAAATGGGGATTGTTTAAACCCTGGCACCAAATGAAATCAACTAGGTTCAAAAAAAATCATTTTCAATGAACCCAAAATGCCTTTGGAAAAGTTCATCATTTTTGAATTGGTCTAGAACCCCTGCCAAAAATGGTGCACATTTTTCTAGGCCACTTTGGATTTTTGAATTAAATCATAAAGTATTTGAATTTGGGCATTTAAATGTTATAGATATTTTATTTGCCCAAATAATTCTGATAATGGTTGAGGGCTGTTGAAAACCATTTCAACATTTCCCACAATTTATTTCAGGATTTTTAGATAAGGTTTAGTATTTTTACTAAATCCAGAAACAAAGATAGAAAATAGAAAACAGAAAATAAAAGAAAGAGAGAGAGAGAGTTAGTACCTGGCGCTTACCTAAAGCCCACAGGCCCAGCACTGTGCAGCCTAGGAGCTGGCCCAGCCCACCTCCTCCTGTCGTCTTCCTCCCCTCGCCCCGAAGCAGCTCGGTGGCGAGCACAGACGCCGTGCAGCCACCTCCTGCTTGCCGCTTCGCCCTGGCGCTGCCACGCACTCCCCTCGACCCTCTGCACTTCTCCCCTCCTCGCAGCTCTCG
This sequence comes from Triticum dicoccoides, assembly GCF_002162155.2. Classification (NCBI taxonomy): domain Eukaryota; kingdom Viridiplantae; phylum Streptophyta; class Magnoliopsida; order Poales; family Poaceae; genus Triticum; species Triticum dicoccoides. Next base: position 280,457,379 of record NC_041389.1, read on the forward strand.
TCCCTCCCCTCTCTGCTCTCTTCCCGAGCGACCCGTCGCCGCCGTCCATTGCCGCCGCGTCCACCGAGCTCCCCTCGCCCTGCCGCTGAGCTCAGGAGATCCGCCTCGACCCGCTCTCCCTCTCCACGGATCCAGGCCCCTCCGGAAGCCCTGCAGCGTCGTCCCCAACCTCGTCTTCAACCTCTGACCGCCGGCGGACTCGTCGGGGATTTGCGAGCTCCAGCCTCTCCCCGGCCTCGCCGTCGCCTCTGCTGGATCCGCCATGAGCCCCTGCTCCTGCTCCCCCTCTCTGTTTTTCCCTCGTGTGTCGTAGCCATCGCCTCGCCTGCAACCGAACGCGCCGCCGCCCGCGCTCGCCACCGGTGATGCTCCGGTGACCATTTGGTCCTGGGCATGCGCCCAACGCACTCCCCACATCGCGTAGAGCCTCCGTGGCACCTCGTCGCGCTCGTTTGCGCACCGCAGCCCCATCCCCACTTGCACCCGAGCTTCGGCCGCCGCCGAGCTCGTCGCCGGCACCACTCCGGCCACTCCCCGGCCGCGCCACCACCACAGTTGGATGCGGACGAGCATCCGCATCCCGTAGCTGTGCTTCGCGTGCCAAATGGCGCCCTGTGGGCAAATCCCGCAGCACGCCGCCGCGTCTGGCCTCGCCGGTGTCGAGTCGCCGGCGAGTTTGACCCCACTGACCCTATTTGACCACGGGTGGGGCCCAGTTTGACCCCCCCGGGTCAATGACAGGTGAGTCCTAGCACTGCTAATTAATCTAGGGTTAGTACTAATTTAATTAGTTAGACTAATGACACTGACACGCGGGACCCACTGGTCAGGTTTGACCTGGGCCGCCTGTTGACCTGCTGACGTCACTATGAGGTCATGCTGACGCAATTAACAATTTTCTGGATTTAAAATAAATCCAGGAAATTCCAGAAAATAGTATAAACTTCTAAAATTCATATAAAATCAACCGTAACTCAGAATGAAATAATTTATATATGAAAAATGATCAGAAAAATCCAATCTATCCATCTGTACCTTTTCCATGCATGTTAGAACAACTTATGACTACTGTTTAGGACAATTTAATTAAATGGCATGTAATAAATCACATGTGGAGTTCGAATTTGAATCTTTGATTCAAACCAACTTCATTTAATCTGGTTTTAGTTGCATCAGCTCAAATCATAAGGATATTGCCATGTCATGAGCATGCATCATATTGTGCATTGCATTGATTGTGTTTCCTTCTGTGTTGCCGATATTTGTCCCCTCCCGCTAGACGTGGTTTCGACGATGAGATCGATGACACCGATGAAGAGCTATATTATCTTCAGAAGTGCCAGGCAAGCAAAACCCCCTTGTTCATTCCGATACAATCCCACTCTCTCGCTCCTGCTCTCTTTTACTGCATTAGAACAACAACGTTTCAACTGTTACATCCTGCGGTAGCTGAACCCCTTTCCTCTGCATGACCTGTCATTGCCACAGTAAATAGATGAAACCCACTAGCATGAGTAGGAGTTGTTTGAGCCCTGATGTGCCTACTCATTCATGCTTGTTTGTCATGCCTGCTACTGCTTAGAGTTGAGTCAGGTCTGATTCATCGGGGATGAGTTAGAGGTGTGTGAACATGTCCTACTGTTGAGAGCTAAGTGTGTGAACACGATTTGGTAAAGGTAGCGGTGAGAGGCCATGTAGGAGTACATGGTGGGTTGTCTCATTGCAGCCGTCCTCAGGAACTGAGTTCTGTGTTTGTGATCCATGATCAGTTACTACCACACATTGGGCTCCGGGCGCTCCAAGCTCTCTCGACTTATTAATCAACTCGATCTCTGTCCAGGAGTTGCAACTAGTTTCTGGTGTTTGTAGGTAGTGTTAGTAGTCTACCAAGTGGCACCCGGTACAGGTGGTCTTGGGACAGACTAGGCACAGTGGCACGGTGTACCAAGTGGCACCCAGATGGTGGGCTTGGGAACCCTGCTCACATCGTTTGGGGTCGTGAGCGACACCCCGGCCGGATCTCCTTGCGGATGGAACCCGAATAGGCGATAAACCTGGACGAGAGACTTGTGTGGTTAGTCAGGTCGTGGCCGACACCCTCGCTGGGCTTCCGCTTGAAGGTTGCCGAGTACATGTCGTGTAAACGGCGGTAAGTGGTGAGAGCGTGTGTGAAGAAGTACACCCCTGCAGGGTTAATATGATCTATTCGAATAGCCGTGTCCGTGGTAAAGGACTTCTGGGTTGCCTGTACAGTTCATAGACAAGTGAAATTGGATACTCTAAAATGCGCAAGATAAGCGTGAGTGCTATGGATGGCGTTCTCGTAGGGAGACGGGAGCGGATCCATAGTGGTGTATTGTTATGGTGAATATGTGGACTCGTGTGCGCCACCTCAAAAGAGTTACTTGCAGTCGTAGTTCAGGATAGCCACCGAGTCAAAGCTGGCTTGCTGCAGTTAAACCCCACCATACCCTTGTTGATAATGATGCATATGTAGTTAGATCTGATGTAAGTCTTGCTGGGTACATTTGTACTCACGTTGCTTAATTTAGGTTTTTGCAGAGAGACTTCAGTCTCGCTAGTAGTACCGCGTGGACTTCAACGTTTAGCTTGTTACCTCAGCTACGATCTTGTGCCCTCGGCAGGATCTGGTAGATAGTCAGGCTTCTCAGCCTTTTTCATTTGTAGATGTCTATACTCAGACATGTTAAGCTTCCGCTTGTGCTTTGACTTGTATGCTCTGAGTGTTGGGTCATGAGACCCATGTTTGTAATATCTCGCTCCTCGGAGCCTATTGAATAAATACTTGAGTTGTAGAGTCATGTTGTGATGCCATGTTGTATTTGCACATATCGAGCATATTGTTGTATTTATTGAAATGCTTGGTATGTGTGGGATCTGACTATCTAGTTGTTTATCCTTAGTAGCCTCTCTTACCGGGAAATGTCTCCTAGTGTTTCCACTGAGCCATGGTAGCTTGCTACTGCTCCGAAACACTTAGGCTGGCCGGCATGTGTCCTTCTTCATTCCTGTGTCTGTCCCTTCAGGGAAATGTCACGCGATGAATACCGGAGTCCTGTTAGCCCGCTACAGCCCGGTTCACCAGAGTCCTGCTAGCCCAGTGCTACAGCCTGGATTCACTCGCTAATGACCGACACGTTCGATGCTGGGTCATGGATGCCTGTCCTTATAAGTTTGTGCCACTTTGGGTTTACGACTAGCCATGTCAGCCCGGGCTCCTTATCATATGGATGCTAGCGACACTATCATATACGCGTGCCAAAAGGCGCAAACGGTCCCGGGCAAAGGTAAGGCGACACCCGTGGGGATACCGTGCGTGAGGCCACAAAGTGATATGAGGTGTTACATGCTAGATTGATGTGGCATTGAGTCGGGGTCCTGACAGCTTTGGTATCAGAGCTTGACTGCCTGTAGGATTACTAAGCCAAACTGGTCGAAGTTGAGTCTAGAAATTCTTTAGTTATATAAGGGAATTGATTGTGGGATGGAACGTAAGGCTCTTTTTACTCCTTATACCTTATGCCCTTCTGGTCTGAGTCAACCTCTTCTCTTCTACGGGGATTAAGAACTAGGCTTTCTCTTCTTTCTATCAGGATCACGTGTTACTAGTCCGTAGCCCTATAAGATTGTTGGATTTAAGCCTCAGTTCAGTTCCTACTACTTCTGTATGTTAACTATTGATCTCGAAACCTTGATATTATGCTTCTGAGTGGATATGCCACCATTTTTGTAGCATGTCCCAAATCTTTTGAGCATTTACAGCCATTATGTTGTCCGAGTCATCCCAGGTTTCTTAATAGTCTGAAGCATTTGCAAAATCCCTTCCTCCTGTTCCTGATGTTCCTTTGGGCCAGGTTAATCACACTAATTGCTGAGCTGAGGTACTCTATTACCTCGACATATATGTTGGAGTTATTATTATGGCCCTAGGTGTCTTAGGGGATCATCTAGTAATCTAGCCATGATTTGTGTCCTAGTGTGATGAGTCTGGCCTTTATTCTCGAAGGCATCCCGTGATGCCACATAGTTAGTAGGCATTCTATTCCTGGGTTTCTGAGCCCAAGATTCACCCTACTTACTTCATGTTGATAGTAATTGCTAGTGCCTTTAGGATATTAGTAACCTTTACGATAGTCCTCGAGGTCCGTGGTATATCGTTCTTCCAAATACCATGAACCATTCTTGGCAGGAGTTCTTTTGAACCAAAAGATCACAACCAGAGTGCTCTTGATGAGTTCTCCATTCTATATTGTGAATCTGCCAGTTCTACCTTCTGCATGGGTTATCCGGAAGAAATGTTGAACTTGGTTCGACATACTAATCTATGCATCCACAACTCAGAAAATCATACGTTCTTTGAGTTGTCCCTCTTAGTTGCCTTCTGACCCTCGTCTATCAATTGATAGACAAGTGTAGTTGTGTAACTGTGTTCATCGATGTCTATTACCCTTGTGGTCCGCCAAGCCGTTCTATTCAGAATGACTAGGAGAAACAAACTCCAGTACCTTTTTTCCATTTCCAGGATTGGGTCAAAGCAGTTGTGTTCCGCAGATCAAGTTGCAATCCAGCTTCTGGTCTGTTCTACCTTGAAGTATTACCATCTTTATATCAGGGATATCATGGGAATTGCACACCCTCTTATGAATTCTTGACGCAGTGATACTTCTCACCATCATTATTCACTCCTCGATCCCCGTGTTGTTGCAACCGAAATACCGACAAGTGATCTGTGATGTGTGAAATCAATACTGCTAGCAACCCCGTTGCTTGGTAGTTAAAGGACAATACTTCATTCTTAGCGTGTTGGTTCTTGAATCGCCATTCTAAGATAGATTGTGATACCTAGTCCTTATTTCCGGTGCACTCCTCGATCAGTGAGTTAGGATTGAGTCAGTCCCTCGCTCTTTTGATCATATCATCTTGCCCTGAAAAGCAAGACTGCTCTCGAGCTTAATAGCATATCGGTGGTTTGTGGCTTTTCGATTATTTTCTCGGAAGTATCACCAGGTTGTCACCTGACTGCTATGTTGAGCTCGTGACCAAGTTGGTTTTTGAAACCACCCTTTCTCCAAGAATCAGTGTTGGATACCCCTGAGCTAGTTGGTTAAGCTAAACGACAACTTGGAGAGTTGGAAGATGGAGGCTTGTCTGATTTAGTTTATTTAAAGGGATATCTTGTGTGTGTTGAAGAAAGATGATATCTTCATCGATTGGTCCCTGTGATCAGTTGTTGGACCTATTGTCTTATAAAAACTTTGATTTGAGTATAGGCTATCGTCAAATCAATTTAGAACCAACGATGTTCGTAATGTTGTCTTACTCACGGTTATTCCTCGAGCATACACCATTACATCCTTTGGGTCTGACCAATGCTATGTCCTTGCTCACATAATTATGGAATTCCATTTATATGGTCATCTGGATGGATTGTTGTTGAGCCCATCAGCAGTATTTTGTCTTCTCCATGATTCATGTTGAACATCTAAGTTAGCATTGGAAACTTTTGTAAGCATTATCTTCGTGATCCATTCATGAAGCATATGTTTGGATCAAAGAAGTGACTTCCTCCAATTCATGTGCATTTGGAGCAAGTTGCCGCCGTGGATTCGAGAAAGTCAATGTTGCTTCCTCCGGAATCATCCCAAGTCAGTCATGCATACGTGCGAAGTATTCTGTGGTCTGGAGACTTGCAACCTTCATTCCATATGTGTCCCGAGCACACCAAGCCACTGACTGATTTGTTCAAGGAGAAGAAGTTCCTTCATAAGAGCTAATCCGGACTTATGTAGGGACTTTGATATCCTCGATGATGGTTCCCTACCAGAACTCGGTAATGTTTTATTGTAAGACTACCATGTGGTCATGTTTGTCTGGGACAACGTGTTCACACATGTGTAGCAGAACCAGCTCATGTTTTGGAGCTTACTATCGTAGTTCATTTCCCAAGAATCTCGCAACATCATCTCGTCGATCTATGTTGCAAACTTTCATTTTTCTTTCTAGACTCGATGAGTCTGGAATATCCTGACACCAACCAGGTCTGAATCTCAGGCAGATATGATGGTTGGAACGTTTTCCCAAGAACTATAATATTGGTCTCTGTGTAACCCGGTAAAGTGGATGTCGTGGCTGACACACCCAGTCGGAAGACCTATTATTGTAGTATCTTGATTGAAGAAGTTGGCCACATCCCCATAAGGATTTCGTAGGATTTACTCCCTAGTCGTTCTTTATGGATTTTTGTGTTCCCGAAGTCCGAGCTTTTACTTGATGTTCTAGATATCAAACCATATCTATGAATGGGTTACACTAGCACATCAAGGAGAACATTGGAAGCGGAGTGCTAAATGTCTCTCGGTTGAACATCCAGATTTTGTTTCCTTGGCCTCGCTAAGGTGAAATCTGAGAAGGTGTTATCTTCATTTGCATCTGCATCGTCCATCACCATTCATCATGGTAGCATGTTGTGTTGCCAGGATCCTTGTCACAGATATTGGCAGAACCTTGATGATTATGGGAATGCTCAATTCTTGAGAGCACGCACAAGCGCTAGGTGTTATCATCGGCACTAACTGGGATTGCTCTCAGTTTCCTCGGTTATGCTATAACTTTTCAAACAGTGGACTCACTCTCTACTCTTGAGCTTCTCTCCAGTTACTAAAATCATCCCTTGTGTTGTTCTCAACAAGGTAATCCACATCATCCATTCTAATCCGGGTATGCCATTCTACTGAACCCATCCAAATGATCGCTCGAGAATTGCCTTAGACTGGTATAAAGAGTTTCAATGATCTCTGAATCAAAGGTAATTCTTTTTGCCACCTAAGGGGATATATCTACGAGTCACCATCCCTAAGGTGTCTCGTTGTGGTATCATGACAACTCAACTCCTCGCTACGTTGACAACTGTTCACCACCCTCTTAAGTGTGGAATTGTTGTTTACCTAGTGAACCCTCGTCATCTGTATCACTCCATTTCTTTAGATGTGTGTTTTGTGTCTCAGCTCGAGTGGTGTTGCTATGTCTCATCCCATGAGTTGATCCAGAGTTGTTCGATCTTCGAGAAGATCGATCCTTCTAGAGTCTCCTTCTCCTCTCGTTGTCATGTTGGCTGGAGTTCTCAGAGCAAGACGACAAGACAAAGATGGTGATTGAATCAACGTTCATTTGAAGTGCAACCTGGATCATGAAGATTGTGTTAGTTTGCGTTCCCCCTTCATCTTACCCTACGCTTGAATCTCGGGACGAGATTCTTGTTTAGTGGGGGCGAGTTGTCACATCCCTAGCTTCTGGTTTGCTCTGAGCTAGCTAGTCATGTGTTGCATCATGTTTAAATTTCAGTTAAACCTGAAATGGGGATTGTTTAAACCCTGGCACCAAATGAAATCAACTAGGTTCAAAAAAAATCATTTTCAATGAACCCAAAATGCCTTTGGAAAAGTTCATCATTTTTGAATTGGTCTAGAACCCCTGCCAAAAATGGTGCACATTTTTCTAGGCCAATTTGGATTTTTGAATTAAATCATAAAGTATTTGAATTTGGGCATTTAAATGTTATAAATATTTTATTTGCCCAAATAATTCTGATAATGGTTGAGGGCTGTTGAAAACCATTTCAACATTTCCCACAATTTATTTCAGGATTTTTAGATAAGGTTTAGTATTTTTACTAAATCCAGAAACAAAGATAGAAAATAGAAAACAGAAAATAAAAGAAAGAGAGAGAGAGAGAGTTAGTACCTGGCGCTTACCTAAAGCCCACAGGCCCAGCACTGTGCAGCCTAGGAGCTGGCCCAGCCCACCTCCTCATGTCGTCTTCCTCCCCTCGCCCCGAAGCAGCTCGGTGGCGAGCACAGACGCCGTGCGGCCACCTCCTGCTTGCCGCTCTGCCCTGGGCCTCCCTGGCACTGCCACGCACTCCCCTCGACCCTCTGCACTTCTCCCCTCCTCGCAGCTCTCGCCCCTCCCCTCTCTGCTCTCTTCCCGAGCGACCCGTCGCCGCCGTCCACTGCCGCCGCGTCCACCGAGCTCCCCTCACCCTGCCGCTGAGCTCAGGAGCTCCGCCTCGACCCACTCTCCCTCTCCACGGATCCAAGCCCCGTCGGAAGCCCTGCAGCGTCGTCCCCAACCTCGTCTTCAACCTTTGACCGCCGGCGGACTCGTCGGGGATTCGCGAGCTCCAGCCTCTCCCCGGCCTCGCCGTCGCCTCTGCTGGATCCGCCGTGAGCCCCTGCTCCTGCTCCCCCTCTCCGTTTTTCCCCTCGTGTGTCGTAGCCATCGCCTCGCCTGCAACCAAACGCGCCGCCGCCCACGCTCGCCACCGGTGATGCTCCGGTGACCATTTGGTCCCGGGCATGCACCCAACGCACTCCCCACATCGCGTAGAGCCTCCGTGGCACCTCGCCGCGCTCGTTTGCGCACAGCAGCCCCATCCCCACTTGCACCCGAGCTTCGGCCGCTGCCGAGCTCGTCGCCGGCACCACTCCGGCCACTCCCCGGCCGCGCCACCACCACAGTTGGATGCGGACGAGCGTCCGCATCCCGTAGCTGTGCTTCACGTGCCAAACGGCGCCCTGTGGGCAAATCCCGCAGCACGCCGTCGCGTCTGGCCTCGCCGATGTCGAGTCGCCGGCGAGTTTGACCCCACTGACCCTATTTGACCACGGGTGGGGCCCAGTTTGACCCCCTCGGGTCAATGACAGGTGGGTCCTAGCTCTGCTAATTAATCTAGGGTTAGTACTAATTTAATTAGTTAGACTAATGACACTGACACGCGGGACCCACTGGTCAGGTTTGACCTGGGCCGCCCGTTGCCTGCTGACGTCACTATGAGGTCATGTTGACGCAATTAACAATTTTCTGGATTTAAAATAAATCCAGGAAATTCCAGAAAATAGTATAAACTTCTAAAATTCATATAAAATCAACCGTAACTCAGAATGAAATAATTTATATATGAAAAATGATCAGAAAAATCCAATCTGTCCATCTATACTTTTTCATGCATGTTAGAACAACTTATGACTACTATTTAGGACAATTCAATTAAATGGCATGTAATAAATCACATGTGGAGTTCGAATTTGAATCTTTGATTCAAACCAACTTCATTTAATCTGGTTTTAGTTGCATCAGCTCAAATCATAAGCATATTGCCATGTCATGAGCATGCATCATATTGTGCATTGCATTGATTGTGTTTCCTTCTGTGTTGCCGGTATTTGTCCCCTCTCGCTAGACGTGGTTTCGACGATGAGATCGATGACACCGATGAAGAGCTATATTATCTTCAGAAGTGCCAGGCAAGCAAAACCCCCTTGTTTATTCCGATACAATCCCACTCTCTCGCTCCTGCTCTCTTTTACTGCATTAGAACAACAACGTTTCAACTGTTACATCCTGCGGTAGCTGAACCCCTTTCCTCTGCATGACCTGTCATTGCCACAGTAAATAGATGAAACCCACTAGCATGAGTAGGAGTTGTTTGAGCCCTGATGTGCCTACTCATTAATGCTTGTTTGTCATGCCTGCTACTGCTTAGAGTTGAGTCAGGTCTGATTCATCGGGGATGAGTTAGAGGTGTGTGAACATGTCCTACTGTTGAGAGCTAAGTGTGTGAACACGATTTGGTAAAGGTAGCGGTGAGAGGCCATGTAGGAGTACATGGTGGGTTGTCTCATTGCAGCCGTCCTCAGGAACTGAGTTCTGTGTTTGTGATCCATGATCAGTTACTACCACACATTGGGCTCCGGGCGCTCCAAGCTCTCTCGACTTATTAATCAACTCGATCTCTGTCCAGGAGTTGCAACTAGTTTCTGGTGTTTGTAGGTAGTGTTAGTAGTCTACCAAGTGGCACCCGGTACAGGTGGGCTTGGGACAGACTAGGCACAGTGGCACGGTGTACCAAGTGGCACCCAGATGGTGGGCTTGGGAACCCTGCTCACATCATTTGGGGCCGTGAGCGACACCCCGGCCGGATCTCCTTGCGGATGGAACCCGAATAGGCGATAAACCTGGACGAGAGACTTGTGTGGTTAGTCAGGTCGTGGCCGACACCCTCGCTGGGCTTCCGCTTGAAGGTTGCCGAGTACATGTCGTGTAAACGGCGGTAAGTGGTGAGAGCGTGTGTGAAGAAGTACACCCCTGCAGGGTTAATATGATCTATTCGAATAGCCATGTCCGCGGTAAAGGACTTCTGGGTTGCCTGTACAGTTCATAGACAAGTGAAATTGGATACTCTAAAATGTGCAAGATAAGCGTGAGTGCTATGGATGGCGTTCCCGTAGGGAGACGGGGGCGGATCCATAGTGGTGTATTGTTATGGTGAATATGTGGACTCGTGTGCGCCACCTCAAAAGAGTTACTTGCAGTCGTAGTTCAGGATAGCCACCGAGTCAAAGCTGGCTTGCTGCAGTTAAACCCCACCATACCCTTGTTGATAATGATGCATATGTAGTTAGATCTGATGTAAGTCTTGCTGGGTACATTTGTACTCACGTTGCTTAATTTATGTTTTTGCAGAGAGACTTCAGTCTCGCTAGTAGTACCGCATGGACTTAGACGTTTAGCTTGTTACCTCAACTACGATCTTGTGCCCTCGGCAGGATCTGGTAGATAGTCAGGCTTCTCGGCCTTTTTCATTTGTAGATGTCTGTACTCAGACATGTTAAGCTTCCGCTTGTGCTTTGACTTGTATGCTCTGAGTGTTGGGTCATGAGACCCATGTTTGTAATATCTCGCTCCTCGGAGCCTATTGAATAAATACTTGAGTTGTAGAGTCATGTTGTGATGCCATGTTGTATTTGCACATATCGAGCATATTGTGTGTATGTTATTGAAATGCTTGGTATGTGTGGGATCTGACTATCTAGTTGTTTATCCTTAGTAGCCTCTCTTACCGGGAAATGTCTCCTAGTGTTTCCACTGAGCCATGGTAGCTTGCTACTGCTCCGGAACACTTAGGCTGGCCGGCATGTGTCCTTCTTCGTTCCTGTGTCTGTCCCTTCGAGGAAATGTCACGCGATGAATACCGGAGTCCTGTTAGCCCGCTACATCCCGGTTCACCGGAGTCCTGCTAGCCTAGTGCTACAGCCTGGATTTACTCGCTGATGACCGACACGTTCGATGCTGGGTCATGGATGCCTGTCCTTATAAGTTTGTGCCACTTTGGGTTTACGACTAGCCATGTCAGCCCGGGCTCCTTATCATATGGATGCTAGCGACACTATCATATACGCGTGCCAAAAGGCGCAAACGGTCCCAGGCAAAGGTAAGGCGACACCCGTGGGGATACCGTGCGTGAGGCCGCAAAGTGATATGAGGTGTTACATGCTAGATCGATGTGGCATTGAGTCGGGGTCCTGACACACCGAGATGCAGAATCGCAAGCGGTTAGTGCAACTCGGTGTGACCAAAAAGTTCTAATCGGTTACACCGAGATTGAAAACCTAGATCAACTCAGTGAACTCGGTATGACCGAAAAGAATGAATCGGTCAGACCGAAATGCACAGAGAGGTTTTGGAATTTTAAGTCTATGACGAATCGGTGACTCCGAGTGCTCCTCACCCAGAGGGTTCAAATTTGACTTGTTCAAACTTTGTGATGTCGCATGAATAGAGTTTGAGACGAGAAAATCATAGATAGCTAGAGGAAGTTCTTAGGCATTCTTGTCCATCCATTTGGCAAAAGAAGAAGAGCCAAACAATCAAAGCAACAAATGGATGTCCTCGAATGAGAAAAATATGCATTCGACATGCACACACAATAAAATGGCAAATGAAATATGTGGCAAAGCATGCACAAGCACTCTAGCATCTATCAAGCAATTGGCGATGACTTGGTCATCTATATATGAGTATATTAACTTAGGAGTCAAATGAGAACATTTGATCATAAGTCATACTCATCGTTTAAGCACAAGTGGGGTTACCACCTTTACATAAAGCATTGTTGTGTTCACACCATTAGAGTTGCTTTAGCCCAATTCTTAGAGTAAAGCTCCCCTAGATGTGATATCCCCCCTAAGAGGGATGAACTAATGTTAGGTTTTGTCGATGCTGACTTCATGTAGATGTTGAAGATGTGGACGCTCATAGTTGATGTAGATCATTTGGAGCAATCCATTGGAGTGAGTTGCACTTTCAACATGGGTTAGTCCCACAAGGAACAAACAAGGATATCCATAGACATAGAGTGAAGCACACACATGATGATGTCCATGAGAGCATTAGATTACCTTGTCCCTTGTCTTACCAACAAGAGGGTTTGTGACTCCTTGGACTAGTGCAAGACGTGGAAGTTTTTTGCACTTGTCCTTGCCAAAATGAATATGAGTGAAGTATGTTGGCGGAGTCACCCTCAGGAACTCTCTAGTTCTTCTTCTTCGGGATCCACATCATCTTGACGGGAATCCTTGGAGTTATAGATGTACTTGATGAAGTACAACTTGATGTAGTCTTGGGAACCCACTTGACCAAGGCCTTTGGAGCATCTTCAAATGCATCAATCTCCTCTTGAAGCTTGTCCTTGCCTTTTTGCTTGTGGTCTTGTGGTGGAAGATCATCTTGAGCTTGTGTTCCCTTGAAGGAAGTAGGATCATACTTCTCTTGTTGAGGAACAAACTTCATCTTGTGGTATTGATCTTCTTCCCACTCAACTCCATTGGCATTGAACTTTCGTTCAAAACCAGCACCTTGATTCTTCTGGTGCCTTCCTTGCTTGCGTACAATTTCCTCGAATTGTTTACTTCTGGCAAGGCTCTTGTAAGCACCTTTCTCTATAATTCCCTTCAATAGCTATTTTCTTGCTCAAGTGTAACTTGGCTAAGAGAACCATTAGTGGAATCAAGAGAGCTACTAGAAGCAAGAATATTGGATTTAGCATGATTATTGTTACTACTAGAAGAAGAATCTTTCTTACTCTTGTTGCTAGATTTTACTTGTGGCATATAAGTAGACAAGAGTAAACGCTTGGAAATGTAAAGAACTTCTCTTCTGAAGATCATCATTGGTGGCTTTTAAGAACCCATGTTCTTGCTCAAGGTTGAGCTTCTCGAAGCGTAGCTTCTCATGAGTTTTTAAAAGTTCTCGATGATCTTCTAAAGTAGTTTCATGAGCTAACTTAAGAGTGTTTGGTTCTTTAGTTAGACGCTCAATCTCCTTCTTATCATTGTCATTCGTTTCATCTTGATTAGCATGTTTAATAGCATTTTCGTCATAGTATTCATCACTAGAGTTGTTAACAAGTAAATCATCATCACCTAGCAAATCATCTTCATCACTATTGAAATCAACATACTCGGGGTGTGATACCTTGGGGCCTTTAGCCATGAAGCATCTTCCAATTCCTTCATTTGGTGACTCAAATATGTCATAGGAGTTGGTTGACACAAGTGTTAGACCGGCAACACCTTCATCTTGAGTATATTCGGAGTCGGAGTGATAACTTCTCTCGGAGTGGTGGTCTAAGTCGGATACCCATTTGCCGACATGAGCTTGATGTCTTTGTTTTGTGTAGCTCCTTGATGACTTGTCCTTTCTTTCCGAATCCTTGCTTCTGCGAGAGGTTCTTCGTTCATAGCGATCATCTCTACTCCTTCTCTCCCTTGGAGGTGATTCTTCCCTTTTGCTTCTCCTTTTAGGTGAGTCTTATCTTCTTTTGTATGGAGCCGTACACTCGTTGGGGTAGTGTTCGGGTCTTCCACAATTGTAACAATTTCGCTCACGACTAGAAGATCTTTTGTCATCGTAGAACCTTGACTTGGAACTCCTTTCCTTGCTTCTACTCTTATAGAATTTGTTGAAGTTCTTCACCATTAAGCTCAATTCTTTATTGAACGCTTGTTTCCCACTTGATGATGTAGGAGCATCACATAAGGCTTTGTAAGCACCACTAGACTTGTTATCCTTGAGTGACATCTCATGAGCAACAATTCTTCCAATGACTTCGGTTGTGATCTTTGTAGTTTGGCATCATTTGGATCAAAGTGCACACGGTATCATATTTTCCATCCAAAGCTCTTAGGATCTTCTTGATGATGGATTTGTCGGTCATCTCTGCACTTCCTAAGCCGGCAATCTCATTTGTGATGAGAGCAAGCCTAGAGTACATTTCAGCGACACCTTCACCATCCTTCATTTTGATTTGTCAAGTTGACTTTGAAGCACATCCAACTTGGATTCCTTGACGGAGTCGGTACCTTCGTGCATATCAATCAAAGTATCCCAAATTTCCTTTGCATTCTCAAGACGGCTGATTTTATTGAATTCTTCGGGGCACAATCCATTGAAAAGGATATCCCAAGCTTGAGCATTGTATTGCAACATCTTCAATTCTTCCGCGGTAGCTTCACGATTTGGTTCTCTCCCATCAAAGAATTCACCTTGCAAACCAATACACACAATAGCCCAAACGGCGGGGTTATGTCCAAGAATATGCATTTTCATCTTATGTTGCCAACTAGAAAAATTAGTACCATCAAAGTAAGGATCTCTACGGTGGTAATTTCCCTTGCTAGACACCATACTCTCCTAGGTTGTGAAACCAAGGCTATGATCACCAAAGCTATGGAAATCAAGGCAAATGGAGACCAAAGCTCTTATACCACTTGTAGGATCGAAAGTATGTCTAGAGGGGGGTGATTAGACTATTTGACCAAATAAAAACCTAGCTTTTCCCAATTTTAATTCTTGGTAGATTTTAGCAACTTAGCACTAGTCAAGCAATCAACCTACACATTCAATTCTAAGAGTATAGCAGTGGAATGTAAATCATTGCATATGAAGGTAAAGGGGAGAAGTTTGGAGGGAGCAAACGCAATGTTGACACGGAGATTTTTGGCATGGTTCTGATAGGTGGTGCTATCGTACATCCATGTTGATGGAGACTTCAACCCACGAAGGTAACGGCTGCGCGAGTCCACAGAGGGCTCCACCCACGAAGGGTCCACGAAGAAGCAACCTTGTCTATACCACCATGGCCATCGCCCATGAAGGACTTGCCTCACTTGGGTAGATCTTCATGAAGTAGGCGATCTCCTTGCCCTTACAAACTCCTTGGTTCAACTCCACAATCTTGACGGAGGCTCCCAAGTGACACCTAACCAATCTATGAGACACCACTCTCCAAAAGGTAATATATGGTGTGTTGATGATGAACTCCTTGCTCTTGTGCTTCAAATTATAGTCTCCCCAACACTCAACTCTCTCTCACAGATTTGGCTATGGTGGAAAGATGATTTGAGTGGAAAGCAACTTGGGGAAGGCTAGAGATCAAGATTCTTGTGGTTGGAATGGAATGTCTTGGTCTGAACACATGAGTAGGTGGTTCTCTCTCAGAAAATGAGCAGTGGAAGTGTAGGCACGTTCTGATAGCTTTCTCCATGAATGGAGAATGGGTGGAGGGGTATATATAGCCTCCACATAAAATCTAATCGTTACACACAGATTCCCAAACTCGGTGAGACCGAATGGTGAAACTCGGTAAAACCGATTCAGTTCAAAATGTGAACGTTAGGCTTTTCGGTGGGACCGATATGATCAACTCGGTGGGACCGATGCTCTAGTGTTAGGGCATAACGTAATCTCGGTGAGACCGATCACATGAACTCGGTGGGACCGATTTCAGTAATAGGCACACTGGGAGTTGGTCAGGCAAACTGGGTGGGACCGATTCGCTCACTTCGGTGGGACTGAAACATTATGAAAAGGAAACAGGGAGTTTGCATTGTGAACTCAGTAGGACCGATCGCTCATTTCGGGGAGACCGAAACGTTACAAAGGGAAACAGAGAGTTTGCAATCCCATCTCGGTGAGACCGAGATCCCTATCGGTGAAACCGAACTGATTAGGGTTTATGGCAGTGGCTACGTCAAATGAACTCAGTGGCACCGGATAGATCAAATCGGTGGGTTCGAGTTTGACTTGAAGGTTTAGGACATATGTGGAAATGAGAAACTTGTTGAGGGTTTTGGAGCATATCACTAAGAATTTTGATCAAGCAAGCCATTAAGCAACACCACATCCCCTTTTAGTAGTATTGGCTTTCCTATGGAGTTACTGTGATCTTGGATCACTAAAATGAAAATGTAGAGTCTTGAGCTTGTTGCCAATATGTGTCCTTAGCATTTTGGGGGGTCCACAACTCCAGTCCATGCCATGCCAATCATTGAACTTTCTGAAATGATCATCTTGAAAGAGCATTATTTCAATGAGCTATATCTTGGTAAGAATTACCAAAACAACCCAGGGATTAGTTGCACTTTCAGTATTCAATCCGATAAAACGAAATCTCAAAGGGAAAGCTCAATTCACAACAAGATAGAGAGGGGGAAACACCATATGATCCGACTATATTAACAAATCCCGCGATACATCAAGATCGTGACATCTCAAGAACACAAGAGAGAGAGAGAGAGAGAGACATTAAACACATAGCTACTAGTACAAACCATCAGCCCCGAGAGTGGACTACTCCCTCCTCATCATGGTGGCCGCCCGGATGATTAAGATGGCCATCGATGATGATCTCCCCATCCGACAGGGTGCCAGAACGGGCTCCCGATTGGTTTTTGGTGGCTACAGAGGCTTGCAGTGGCGGAACTTCCAATCTAGGGTTACCCCGAGGGTTTTTGGAATAGTTGGGAATTTATAGGGCGAAGAGGCGGTGCGGGAGGCCACCGAGGTGGGCACAACCCACCAGGGTGCGCTTGGGCCCCCAGGCGCGCCTAGGTGGGTTGTACTCCCCTCGGGGCACCCCTCTGGTACTTCTTTGGCCCACTAGATGTCTTTTGGTCCAAAAAAATCTCCAAAAACTTTCGTTGCGTTTGATATTGATTTTCTGCGATGTAAAAAACTAGCTAAAAATAGTAACTGGCACTGGGCACTATGTCAATAGGTTAGTCTAAAAAATGTATAAAGTTGCTATAAAATGATTATAAAACATCCAAGAATTATAATACAAGAGCATGAATACTTCATAAATTATAGATACGTTGGAGACGTATCAGCATCCCCAAGCTTAGTTTCTACTCGTCCTCGAGTAGTTAAATGATAAAAGAAATAATTTATGAAGTGTGAATGCTACCAAAGTGCATAAGTTTGATAAATGATAAGTTCAATCACTTCTCCTAGCATCATAACATCAATTTTTTCTTATATAACCTCTCATGTTAAAGTAGCAGCCAATCCACATGTAAAGGTTCAAACAATGAATTCTCTCTTGATACTCAACAACCTATGTTCTCAGTCACCAAGCAATTGCAATTCAACTTATTCAACAAAGTCTAAGTAAGAGCTCCACATACTCAATCACCATATAGTCTTCCATGATTGCTACTACTCAAAGCATATTCTTAGAACAAATGGCATCCATCAAACACAGAGAAAGATGGGGCTTAATATTTTGCCTCCCAACTCATTTATCATAGAGATAATTGTCAACAATAATAAATCATGATCAAATATATATGACTGGTCATATATGCTTAGATCTTTCCCCACCACATGATGCTTGCCAACTAGATAATAATAGAGGTTGAAATGAGAATTTATACTATTGACTCCTTGCATAAAAGTAAATACTGAAAAGTAAAAGATAGGTCGTTCGCAGAGGGAAGCAGAGGTTGCCATGTGCTTTTTATTTGGATGCCCAAGCTCTTAATGCAAAGGAACGTCACGTTATATTGCCCATTATGATAACAACCTTTATTATGCAGTCTACCGCTTTTATTACTTTTCCATCACAAGTTTGTACAACGCTCAATTTTCCCTTACAATAAAAGATCAACCATATTTAGGAGCAATTTTTATTGCTTTATGCACCGATGACAACTTGAAGGATCTTATTCAATCCATAGGTAGGTATGGTGGACACTCATGGCAAGAAACTGAGTTTAAGGGTTTTTGGATGCACAAGTAGTATCTCTACTTAGTACAAATTTTTGGCTAGCAAAAGATCCTAGGCAAACACCACATGTTGGAGGATCTATGACAATATAACTTCTATGCAAATATACACAACCATAACTCATTACATTGTCTTCCTTGTCCAACTTCAACTAACTTGCTCAAGTTTGAAAATAATTAATGGGTATTCACCATCATAGAAGATTTCCAAGATAATATGTTTGCATGTGAAAGTTCTCACTGATCATCCATGAATTGCTTATATGACCAATATTGTGATTGTCAAGCTTAGAAAGATTTCACTTTCTAAACCCAATGTGAAGATACTACTAGGCATGATATGAACATATAATTTCAACTTCGTGATATTCAATTCATTCAACAATTTATTCATAGGATATAAGTGAAGCACAAGAGTAAATGACAAACTACTCCAAGAAGATATAAGTGAAGATCAAGCGAGTAGTTATGTAAATGGGTAGCTATTTCAGGACTCTCTTTTATTTAAAAAAATTCAGATATAAGTATTTTACTAAAACAACAAGAAAACAAAAATGAAATGGCATTCCAAGAATAGCGCAACTCATGTGAAGAAGCAAAAATTTAGGCTCAACCGATACTAACCAATAATTGTTGAAGAAAAAAGGTGGGATGCCTACCGGGGCATCCCCAAGCTTAGATGCTTGAGACTTCTTGGAATATTACCTTGGGATGCATTAAGCGTCCCCAAGCTTGAGCTTTTGTGTCTCCTTAATTCCTTTTATATCACAGGTTCCCTAAATCTTAAAAACTTCATTCACACAAAACTCAACAAGAACTCGTGAGATAAGTTAGTATAAATCAATGAAATAACCTTATCATTCTCTAATGTAGAAAATCACTAAAATTATTATTTAACATTTCATACTAAATGCCTCTGCATATTTAATACTCCTATCCTCAAATAGAATCATTAAACAAGCAAACATATGCAAACAATGCAAACATAACAGCAATCTGTACAAACAGAACAGTCCGTAAAGAGTGCAATATTCATCATACTTCCCTAACTCCAAAAATTCTGAAACATTACTGCACAAGAAAAATTATTACATCTTACTATCCAAAAAGTTTCAAATCACATTCTGAATTTTCTAGAGAATTTTTTCAACAGCGACAAATTTTCCGTTTTGAAACAGCAACTCATATACTTGCAAAATAAGCATGGTAAAGGCTATACTTGACATTTTTATTAAAATAAAAGATGCAAAACATTATTATAGATAGAATCAAGCAAATGAAAACAAAATAAAATGACGCTCCAAGCAAAACTCATATCATGTCATGAATGAAATATAGCCCCAAGTAAGATTACCGATAATGTTGGAGACGAAAGAGGGAATGCCTTCCGGGGCATCCCCAAGCTTAGTTGCTTGGATATTCCTTCAATAATAATTTTATATGCCTTGGGCATCTCCAAGGTTAGGGTCTTTTCACTCCTTATTCTCCTCATTTCGATATCTCACCCAAAACTTGAAAACTTCAATCACACAAAACTTAACGGAACTTCATGAGATAGGTTAGTATGATAAAACAAATCATTCACTCTGGTACTCTAAATGACAAGATTCATAATTGTTCTCACACAATTCCTACTGTACCTTACCATTTCCACTATTTATATTGAACAATATAAGCCATAGAAACTAGGAAACAAGCAATCTATGCATTGAAAACAGAATCTGTCAAAAACAGAACAGTCTGTAATGATCTGGAAAACAACCATACTTCTGCTACTCCAAAGATTCTAAAAAATTAGGAAAACATAGGGAATTTGTATATCTATAATATATAAAAATTCAGATCAAAATCATGTTCTAGTGAATTTTTAAAATTCCTGGACTGAGTGAAAAAGTTTCTATTTTTGCACAGATTCAAGTCAACTATCATGCACACTATCCCAAATGCCACTATTCCAAAGGCTTTACTTGGCACTTTATTGAAAAAATCAATAATACATGATTACTACAGTAGCATAATCATGTGAACACACAAAAATAGTAGGTAAAAGTGTTGGGTTGTCTCCCAACAGGTGTTTTTCTTTAATGCATTTTTAGCTAGGCATGACGAGTTCAAATGATGCTCACATAAAAGATACGAATTGAAACATAAAAAGAGCATCATGAATCACATGGCAAGCAAATTTAAGTCTAACCCACTTCCTATGCATAGTGATTTTGTGAGCAAACAACTTATGGGAACAAGAATCAACTAGCATAGGAAAGTAAAACAAGTGCAACATAAAAACTTTTAACATAAAGAGAGGAAACTTGATATTATTGAGATATGTAGAAACATATGTTCCTCTCTCATAATATATTTCAGTAGCATCATGAATGAATTCAGCAATATAGCTATCACATAAAGCATTTTTTTCATGATACATAAGCATAGAATTTTTACTACTCTCCACATAAGCAAATTTATTCTCATGAATAGTTGTGGGAGCAAACTCAACAAAATAACTACCATGGGATTGAAAATTAAAATCATGATGACAAGTTTCATGGTTATCATTACTCTTTATAGCATACATGTCCTCACCATAATCATCATAGATAGCAACTTTGTTCTCATCATAATCAATTGAAACCTCTTCCGAAATAGTGGATTCAACATTAAATAAAGACATGACCTCTCCAAATCCACTTTAATCAATATAATCATCATAAATAGGAGGCATAATACTCAATCCAGCACAAAGAATCTCAAAGAGTGCCCCAAGATTTCTACCAGAGAAACAAAGACGAGAACGTGCATCAACCCCAATGCATAGATTACCCCAATGTCACCTCGGGAATCCGCGAGTTGACTGCCAAAACACATATCAAGTGAATCAATATGATACCCCATTGTCACCGCGGGTATTCATAGCAAGATATACATCAAGTGTTCTCAAATCCATAAAAGTATTCAATCCGATAAAACGAAATCTCAAAGGGAAAACTCAATTCACAACAAGATAGAGGGGAAAACACCATATGATCCGACTATATTAACAAAGCCCGCGATACATCAAGATCGTGACATCTCAAGAAGACGAGAGAGAGAGAGAGAGAGATTGAACACATAGCTACTGGTACAAACCCTTAACCCCGATGGTGGACTATTCCCTCCTCATCATGGTGGCCGCCAGGATGATGAAGATGGCCACCGGTGATGATCTCCCCCTCCGGCAGGGTGCCGGAACGGGATCCCGATTGGTGTTTCATGGCTACAGAGGCTTGCGGCAGCGGAACTTCCGATCTAGGGTTACCTGGAGGGTTTTTGGAATACTTGGAAATTTATAGGGCGAAGAGGCGGTGTGAGAGGCCATCAAGGTGGGCACAAGACCAGGGCGCACCTGGGCCACCAGGCATGCCCAGGTGGGTTGTGCCCCCTTGAGGCACCCCTCTGGTACTCCTTTGGACCACTGGATCTCTTCTGGTCCAAAAAAAATCTCTAAAAACTTTCACTACGTTTGGACTCCGCTTGGTATTGATTTTCTGCGATGTAAAAAACAAGCTAAAAACAGCAACTGGCACTGGGCACTATGTCAATAGGTTAGTCCCAAAAATGTATAACGTTGCTATAAAATGATTGTAAAACATACAGGAATGATAATATAAGAGCATGAATACTTTATAAATTATAGATACGTTGGAGACGTATCAACCCACAGTATTATTTGCTGTCTTGAGAGAAGCCTCTAGTTTAACCTATGGCGCTCGGGTCTATTTTCCATCATATTAGTTTATGATCTTCTATTTTCCATCATATTAGTTTTCGATCTACTATTTTTGCAATCTTTTACTTTCTGATCTATAAACCAAAAATACCAAAAATATTTACTTTATCATTTATCTATCTCTATCAGATCTCACTTTTGCAAGTAACCATGAAGGGATTGACAACCCCTTTATCGCGTTGGGTGCAAGTTGTTTGATTGTTTGTGCAGGTATTCGGTGATTTGTGCATTGTCTCCTACTGGATTGATACCTTGGTTCTCAAACTGAGGGAAATACTTATCTCTACTTTGTTGCATCACCCTTTCCTCTTCAAGGGAAAATCTAATGCAAGCTCAAGAATTAGCAGTGCGCCCTTGTTCAGCCGAGCAAAAGCGCGAGATGGCATGGCTGCTTGTTTTTGCTTAACTGATAGGCCACCAGCTGTCACCTCACTGCACAAAACAATGGGAAAGAGAGACAAAAAATTGCAAAAACACAAGTGTGAGACACAAAATCATGGCGTACGTACCACAAAAAAGACGGGTGTGAAAAAAATGAATGACACAACAAATAAACATCAAACCTCCTCCTAGCAGAAGCGGGATCAGTCCCAAACCTCTTGCCACCAGGGCCCTGGGCAGCATCCTCTGGAGCCCTACCCCTCTTTGAGAGAGGAACACCCGTGTCTCTCGCAATAGTTGGGGCAATGCCTCCCTCTGGTGGAGGAACATTCGGTGCAGCCTTATCGTTGTTACCTCCTACACAAACTTCCCGAGGTTCATCATGGCCAGTGTCATGTCGCACATCCTCCATGGCATCATCACCGTCCTTGTTGAGACCAGCATCGACGCCACCGAAACCATCCCTGACTAGCTCCTATTGAGTGTCAGGGAGCTCCTGAGAACTGTTGTAGTCGTACCGGCCACGGCAGCCAGTTGGACGATGTGTGCGTTCTCCGACAAAAGATGTGAACTGCCTCGCAGCCACGTCACTATTAGAACCATTCAATGGTATCCAACCCTCGACCAAGTTCCCAAGCAAGTTGATCATGCCGGAAGCAAACTGCCCAACTAGGTGCTCAACAGGTGCCCTAGCCTGATTAGAAAATAGAAAGTAACAAATTTCAAACACATTAGAACATGTGCATAAGAAAGAAGGCAAAAAGCCGTAAAAGGAGTCAAAGGCAAGTAAAAGATCATTCAAAAAACAAAGAACATGCTTGATTACCTCGGCGGAACAAGATGGAGCTAAATGCACATCCAACGACTTGCCAAAATTTTGTGGCCCACCAAACACACTATAGTCAATGGCATGCTTGGCCATTAGCTAAAAAATAGCAAAAACAAAAGAGAGGTCAGAGAAGAAACAGTGACTATGGACGTGGATTGCAATGAAAAGGAATTCGAGGGGGAACGACAGAGTTGCCATATGGAGACAACCATAGTTGCCATGTGTAGACAACCATCGTTGCCAAGTTCTTTATAGTTTGTTAGCATAATGAGTGCATTGAGGTGGACGAATTGAATGCCCAAACATAGTTGAGTGAATAGATTGGAATATGGATGCCATGTAAAAGTGCTGTACAGTTGCCACGCGGAACCAAACATATTTGCCATGTTGTATACACTATATATTCCCCTCTTTAAAAAAACTATGAACGACCAATTTGGATCAATTTTGGTTTTATATATATTCTTTCCAAAAGTGAGCTTCAAAAATGCTGTCCAAAAAGGAAGATAAAACTAACCTACAGTTTGCCATATTTTGTATCAGATATCCTGTCTACGGCAAGCACAGCCTTGACAACATCATAACTCCAGGAAGAGACATCAAACTTATGTGGATGCGGCGGACCTCCTATCTGAGTAAAATCGACAGTAGACAAATAAAGATGGTCGACGTACATGAGCTAGTTTACACAAAAAAGGGAGTAAGTAAAAACAAAAAATGTCAGTGATCAATATATAGAGGGGAAAGGAAAAATGCGGGGAAAGGAAAAAGAAAATAACTACGGTTTAAACATCATTGGCAATACAATATTCCTTGAGTCAGAAGTTCAAAATAGAAGAAAGATTTGCCATGGACATGAACGTATGTTTGCAATGTATCACTAATTAAAACAACCGAAAAAATAGAGGAAGTGAACACTATGTGTGCTGTAGAATATGTAATTGCCATGTAGAAATCAACTATAGTTGCCATGTATCAACAATTTGGCATGTAAAAACACACAAAAAAGTTGCCGTACACGATCAACTATGGTTGCCATCAAAAGGAAAATCAGCTAAAGCTCTGTCAAACTAGAGTTGACAGGGTATGGCCAAACAGAGTTGCCACGTGGAAAAACAATTTGGTTGCCACTTATGAAAAAATGTAAAAATTGTCAAGTATGTTCAACTACAACTCCAATTTTATTCAATTCCTAAAAAGGCACCCCAAAAAACGGATTACATTTCAAACTTGAAAATACTATATACACAAACGAAAAAGTTCGGTCCTCTGTAATGTGATTGAGGAACGAATAAACCATGGTAAGAGCATTTGCAAAAACAGTAAAAAAATACCATTAGATGCAAGCGGCAGCCCTTCTGGTACATCTTATTTGAGAATGAATCATGTAGGAAGTCAGCAATGGTACACCTTATCTTAAATACCTTGCCATGGGTTGTCATGCCCTCCAGCGAAGTTGCCAACACAGTCGTATTAGGCATGGATGCCATTCCAGGAAACAAACGGGGGAACAAAACTTCCTCAATCTCATTGTTCACCTCATACGAAACTTTGATTTCTCCACAGGGGACACCCAAAGTGCAGAATACAGATTCCTCGTCCAAAGGGAGTCTTCCACGTCCCGGAATGACGAATTGCCTAGATGGAGGGTCATATATCTCGCCAAGCCAATTGCATACAGGGTTCACTAGATTCGGGCATCGAATATCCATCAATGCTTGCATCCCCATCTCACTGGCGGCTCCCTTCTGGTTATCAGTAAAAACCTTGGTTAATATAGTCAAGCGTTCTTGCGAAGCCCTATTGCGCTAACGTTTCTTCTTCTACAGAACACAAAAGGATCATTGTTGACATGTTCAATATACTAAAGATTAGTTCTGACGGATGAATGTAAACTCAATATCACAATAAAATAGGGGGAAATGACCTCGTCGCCGTCTTTCGTACGACCGGTGCACGATTCCATGGCGGTACCTCCATGAAGTCGTCATCATCGTCTTGCTGGTCACGACGAGCCATGATGCTACGGTAAGAACAAAAACACATTAGCACAAATGAAAACACAATCGACAGATGCAAAAAGAGATGCACGAAGTAACGAGGTAGTGGATATCATCGACAACAAATAAAAACTGCCATGTTTACCCTAAAACAAATTTATATGATGTGTAATAAGAGGGAGTTGCCACCTGCAATCTGAAAAATGCATGACATATGCTCCTTAGCAAAACTAAGCAGCTGACAAAAAAAGTACTTAAGAAATAGGCATGGCAAAATAATGCCATGTTGTGTAGATGTAGTTTGCCACCTCCCCGAACGCAAATTAGCAAAATTGAGACCCGGATAACTGCATAAACAAGCTAACTGACAAAATTTGGGTTCAATAAGAAGTTTACATGTGCTAAAAAGATTCAGATTGCCATGTTTGCGCAAAAACAACATGTCAAATAAAGTCTTAGTGTGTGAAAGCATGTAATTGTCGTCTGCTAAACATGCACAGTAGGCAAAAAATGATCACTGAAACAACTGTAGAAACATGGCAACTGACATGTTTGCTTCAGAAAAGGCAGTTGCCATCTAGTAGATTTAAGTTGACATGTTAGCAGTAAACAATGTGGCAACTAAGTTAGTACCATGGAACACCCAACTGCCATTATCCAACATAGAATGGGCAACTGACAGATTGGCTTCATAAAAGGCAGTTGCATCTACTAGATTCAAGTTGTCGTGTTATCACAAAACAGTGTGGCAACTAAGTGAGTACGTGGAACACCCAAACTGCCATTATCCTACATAGAACATGGCAACTGAGAGATTTGGTTCAGAAAGTTAGTTGCCATCTAGTAGGAAAGTTGTAGATAAACCAGTGGATTCAAAATGCCATGCTTGCATAGAACATAATAGCAAATTAAATCAGTTCCAAAAAAACCCAACTGCCATTATCCTACAAATCAAAATGCAGCTAACTAGATCTAGGGTTCATACCCAACTATCAGTCCTGGAGTTCGATTACAAAATCACCCCTAAAATAATAATAAAGCCTACGAGACCATCAAAACTAACAAAAAAGAACAGTAAAAATCACTGCAACATAGAATTGCAGACATCTTATCTCTGAAAACAAAGAGATAGATGCGGAACGGGCGAGCCTTGCCGGCTTGACCACCACCGTGACGACAACGGAACTACGTAATGCCGGCCAAATGGCACACATGCGACTCCCCCGTCGACGGGGACACTCGAGTGCCGCGAAAAATCTGCCTAAATCTCGAAAGGGTTCGAGCAGGATGTGAACCGAGAGGGGTGGAGGCGGATTGGACAAGTAGAATGTTTCGAAGCATTACCTACTCGCGGTGGCTGCTCCGGCGACGACACTCCCGTCCGGTGAACACCAGCAACGGCCATGAATACCTGTGACTCTTCCGCCGCCGCCGCCTCCTCTCCCTCTCGACTGCTCCTACTAGAACTTGCGTCGCTCTTGAATGGAAATGCTGGTGTGGGGAAAATGGGAAGTAAAGAAGGGCGGGGTGGGGAAACTGCAACACTGAGGAGGGGAAAAGGAGCAGACATGGGAGATGATGAATAGGAGACGTGCATGGCGTGCGGGTGCGACGACAATTCCACGGCATGTCCGACTTGCAACCGCGACCTCTCCGTGCGAGAAACCGGCGTTCGGGCAAACTGTCAAACGCCCACACACCAGCCCCGTCCTACGTGGCACGCAAATTCTACCTCAATGTGTCAAGATTCATGCAAACTCGACTGAATGGTGATCCACGTGTGTGGGCGAGTTGCAAAACTGCCACACGTGTGGGCGTTATCATTTGGGAAACGTTTAGGTTGGTGTCAGGACCCCGATCCTAAGTCACACCGATCTAGCATGTAACACATCATATCACTTTGTGGCCTCACGCACGGTATTCCCACGGGTGCCACCTTACCTGGCCCGGGACCGTTTGCGCCTTTTGGCTCACGTATATGACAGTGCCGCTAGCATCCATATGACAAAGAACCCGGGCTGACATGGCTAGTCGTGAACCCAAAGTGGCACTAACTTACAGGGACAGGCATCCATGACCCAGCATCGAACGTGTCGGTCATCAGCGAGTGAATCCAGGCTGTAGCACTGGGCTAGCAGGACTCCGGTGAACCGGGCTGTAGCGGGCTAACAGGACTCCGGTATTCATCGCGTGACATTTCCCCGAAGGGACAGACACAGGAATGAAGAAGGACACATGCCGGCCAGCCTAAGAGTTCCGGAGCAGTAGCAAGCTACCATGGCTCAGTGGAAACACTAGGAGACATTTCCCGGTAAGAGAGGCTACTAAGGATAAACAACTAGATAGTCAGATCCCACACATACCAAGCATTTCAATAACATACACACAATATGCTCGATATGTGCAAATATTGCATGGCATCACAACATGACTCTACAACTCAAGTATTTATTCAATAGGCTCCGAGGAGCGAGATATTACAAACATGGGTCTCATAAAAGGCAAGGACAAGCTTCAAGAGGAGATTGATGCATTTGAAGATGCTCCAAAGGCCTTGGTCAAGTGGGTTCCCAAGACTACATCAAGTTGTACTTCATCAAGTACATCTATAACTCCAAGGATTCCCGTCAAGATGATGTGGATCCCGAAGAAGAAGAACTAGAGAGTTCCTGAGGGTGACTCCGCCAACATACTTCACTCATATTCATTTTGGCAAGGACAAGTGCAAAAAACTTCCACGTCTTGCACTAGTCCAAGGAGTCACAAACCCTCTTGTTGGTAAGACAAGGGACAAGGTAATCTAATGCTTTCATGGACATCATCATGTGTGTGCTTCACTCTATGTCTATGGATATCCTTGTTTGTTCCTTGTGGGACTAACCCATGTTGAAAGTGCAACTCACTCCAATGGATTGCTCCAAATGATCTACATCAACTATGAGCGTCCACATCTTCAACATCTACATGAAGTCAGCATCGACAAAACCTAACATTAGTTCATCCCTCTTAGGGGGGATATCACATCTAGGGGAGCTTTACTCTAAGAATTGGGCTAAAGCAACTCTAATGGTGTGAACACAACAATGCTTTATGTAAAGGTGGTAACCCCACTTGTGCTTAAATGATGAGTATGACTTATGATCAAATGTTCTCATTTGACTCCTAAGTTAATATACTCATATATAGATGACCTAGTCATCGCCAATTGCTTGATAGATGCTAGAGTGCTTGTGCATGCTTTGCCACATATTTCATTTGCCATTTTATTGTGTGAGCATGTTGAATGCATATTTTTCTCATTCAAGGACATCCATTTGTTGCTTTGATTGTTTGGCTCTTCTTCTTTTTACAAATGGATGGACAAGAATGCCTAAGAACTTCCTCTAGCTATCTATGATTTTCTCATATCAAACTCTATTCATGCGACATCACAAAGTTTGAACAAGTCAAATTTGAACCCTCTGGGTGAGGAGCACTCGGAGTCACCGATTCGTCATAGACTTAAAATTCCAAAACCTCTCTGTGCATTTCGGTCTGACTGATTCATCCTTTTCGGTCATACCGAGTTCACTGAGTTGATCTAGGTTTTCAATCTCAGTGTAACCGATTAGAACTTTTCGGTCACACCGAGTTGCAGTAACCGCTTGCGATTCTGCATCTCGGTGTGTCAGGACCCCGACTCAATGCCACATCGATCTAGCATGTAACACCTCATATCACTTTGCGGCCTCACTCACGGTATCCCCACGAGTGTCGCCTTACCTTTGCCCGGGACCGTTTGCGCCTTTTGGCACGCGTATATGATAGTGTCGCTAGCATCCATATGATAAGGAGCCCGGGCTGACATGGCTAGTCGTAAACCCAAAGTGGCACAAACTTACAGGGACAGGCATCCATGACCCAGCATCGAACGTGTCGGTCATCAGCGAGTGAATCCAGGCTATAGCACTGGGCTAGCAGGACTCCGGTGAACCGGGCTGTAGCGGGCTAACAGGACTCCGGCATTCATCGCGTGACATTTCCCCGAAGGGACAGACACAGGAACGAAGAAGGACACATGCCGGCCAGCCTAAGTGTTCCGCAGCAGTAGCAAGCTATCATGGCTCAGTGGAAACACTAGGAGACATTTCCCGGTAAGAGAGGCTACTAAGGATAAACAACTAGATAGTCAGATCCCACACATACCAAGCATTTCAATAACATACACACAATATGCTCGATATGTGCAAATACTGCATGGCATCACAACATGACTCTACAACTCAAGTATTTATTCAATAGGCTCCGAGGAGCGAGATATTACAAACATGGGTCTCATGACCCAACAATCAGAGCATACAAGTCAAAGCACAAGCGGAAGCTTAACATGTCTGAGTACAGACATCTACAAATGAAAAAGGCTGAGAAGCCTGACTATCTACCAGATCCTGCCGAGGGCACAAGATCGTAGCTGAGGTAACAAGCTAAACGTCGAAGTCCACGCGGTACTACTAGCGAGACTGAAGTCTCTCTGCAAAAACATAAATTGAGCAACGTGAGTACAAATGTACCCAGCAAGACTTACATCAGATCTAACTACATATGCATCATTATCAACAAGGGGATGGTGGGGTTTAACTGCAGCAAGCCAGCTTTGACTCGGTGGCTATCCTGAACTACGACTGCAAGTAACTCTTTTGAGGTGGCGCACACGAGTCCACATATTCACCATAACAATACACCGCTATGGATCCGCTCCCGTCTCCCTACGAGAACGCCATCCATAGCACTCACGCTTATCTTGCGTATTTTAGAGTATCCACTTTCACTTGTCTATGAACTGTACACGCAACCCAGAAGTCCTTTTGCGCGGACATGGCTATTCGATTAGATCATATTAACCCTGCAGGGGTGTACTTCTTCACACACGCTCTCACCATTTACCGCCGTTTACACGACATGTACTCGGCAACCTTCAAGCGGAACCCCAGCGAGGGTGTCGGCCATGACCTGACTAACCACACAAGTCTCTCATCCAGGTTTATCGCTTATTCGGGTTCCATCCACAAGGAGATCCGGCCGGGGTGTCGCTCACGGCCCCAAACGATGTGTGCAGGGTTACCAAGCCCACCTCGACGGGTGGATCTACGCTTGGTACACCGTGCCACTGTGCCTAGTCTGTCCCAAGCCCACCTGTACCGGGTGCCACTTGGTAGACTACTAACACTACCTACAAACACCAGAAACTAGTTGCAACTCTTGGACAGAGATCAAGTTGATTAATAAGTCGAGAGAGCTTGGAGCGCCCGGAGCCCAATGTGTGGTAGTAACTGATCATGGATCACAAACACAGAACTCAGTTCCTGAGGACGGCTGCAATGAGACAACCCACCATGTACTCCTACATGGCCTCTCACCGCTACCTTTACCAAATCGTGTTCACACACTTAGCTCTCAACAGTAGGACATGTTCACACACCTCCGATTCATCCCCAATGAATCAGACCTGACTCAACTCTAAGCAATAGCAGGCATGACAAACAAGCATGAATGAGTAGGCACATCAGGGCTCAAACAACTCCTACTCATGCTAGTGGGTTTCATCTATTTACTGTGGCAATGACAGGTCATGCAGAGGATAAAGGGGTTCAACTACCGCAACAAGTAACAGATGAATCATTGTTGTCCTAATGGAGTAAAAGAGAGCAGGAGTGAGAGAGTGGGATTGTATCGGAATGAACAAGGGGGTTTTGCTTGCCTGGCACTTCTGAAGATAATATAGTTCTTCATCGGTGTCATCGAACTCATCGTCGGAACCACGTCTACTGAGAGGGGACGAATACTGGCAAACAAGGAAGAACACAATCAATGCAATGCAACAATATGATGCATGATCATGACATGGCAATATGCTGTGGTTTGAGCTAATGCAACTAGCAACAATTTAAATGAAGTTGGTTTGAATACAAGATTCAAATTCAAACTCCATATGTGATTATTCAAATGCCGTTTAATTGATTTGACCTAAACAGTGAACAAAAGTTGTTCTAACATGCATGAAAATGGTACTGATGGATAGATTGGATTTTTCTTATCATTTTTCATATATAAATTATTTTATTTGGAGTTACGGTTGATTTTCTATGATTTTTAGAAGTTTGTGGTATTTTCTGGAATTTCCTAAAAAAATAAATCCAGTAAATGATTTACTGCGTCAGCCCGACGTCAGTGTGACGTCAGCAGGTCAACAGGTCACGGTCTGGTCAAACCTGACAGTGGGTCCCGCATGTCAGTGTGATTAGCTTAACTAAATTCATTTGGTACTAATCCTAGTTAATTAGCGGGGCTGGGCCCCACCTGTCATTGACCCAGGGGGTCAAACTGGCCCACCCGTGGTCAAACGGGGTCAGCAGGGTCAAACCCGCCGGCGACTCGACGCCAGCGAGGCCCGAGACGGTGGCGGCCGTCAGAAACGCGCTACAGGGCACGGGCGAGGCCGTTCTTGGGCTTGTTGGAGAGCTCTAGCAGGCGCGCATCTAGTGGTGGTGGGGGCCGGGTCTATCATGGCCGGAGCCAACGACGGCGAGCTCCAAGGCGGCGGCTGGAGTTCGGCCATGTGCGGGGTTGGGGCTGCGGCGTGCAAACGCAGAAGCTGAGGCGCTAGCGAGGCACTACGCGATGCGGCGGGCATGTTGGTTAGCACAGGATGACCAAATGGTCACCGGAGCGACGCCGGCGACAAGCTCGGGCGGCGGTGATTCTCGGTCTCGATGAACGCGACGGCTAGAGGACGGGAAAGATGCGGGAAACCGAGGGGAAATGCAGCGGAGCTCACTGGGAGGTCGCGACAGGCTCAGCTGGCTCGGGGACGGCCGGAAGGCGACGAATCCGTCGATGGAGTCCGGCTGCCGTGCTCGGGGAAGACGACTCGAGGCGGCGATGTAGGGCTCCCGCAGTCGAATGGGTTGGTGTAGATGACGCAGAAGGCCATGGTGGTTCTTCTGGACCCATCGGGGAGGCACGGGATGGACGGTGGCCGCGGCTATGGCGGCAGCGAGCTCGCGGCGTCTCGGCCATGGTGGAGAGGGCGAGAGG